>NW_027508796.1:47500-57500 GCF_051911475.1 Siphateles boraxobius
TTAATTTTCTCTTATTTAAATATGGCAAGTCCATTTTTATTTTAGAGGAGATTATCACCATGAATGCCGTTGTAAGAAGTGTGTGTGTATGTGTGTGTGTGTGTGTGTGTGTGTGTGTGTGTGTGTGTGTGTGTGTGTGTGTGTGTTCAGGGAGTGATCTGGACGCAGTGGAAAGGCAAGGATTTCTCCATTCCCTTCACTGAGATGAAGTTCCGGCCCTCTTCGTTCCGGCCCTGAACAATGCAGACGGGACACACACACACACACACACAGCATTATTGCACATATATCCTCACCATCATCACGACATACACACGTACTCCACCTGAAACACGTCGAGGCTGTTTATGTAGCCGATATATTGTATTGTACAGTGGTGACGCTCATGCACTGGCCAGAGTCACGTATATCAGCTTGAACTATCAAGAGTCTGTTTGTATTCATATTGCATTGAATGTATCATATTTCATTGTCATTCAGAATGATTTCGTAAAATAAAAAAGCTGTGTAAGTGGGTGTATGTTACTGTTTTTGATACGGGCTTTGGCAATAGATTCTCATTAAAGAACAGTTTTTTGAATGATCGTTAGTCAAATGTTTAAAGTTCCCCTGAAGTCAATAATTTTATCCCTTAAAATTTATCTTTGATCACACAAATCACATTAAGCATTTTTCCTTGAAAATAATTTCTTCATGCCTTAAAATATCTTGAATGTAACTCGACACCCTTGCCTCATTTAGTATGCGCGGTTCTATGAATATGCAAATGAGCCCCGCCTCCACTCACTCACTCACAGATCCACTCGTTGTCGATCACACGTTGATCTGATTGGTTACAAGGTAGTTTGTGACGTCAGAAACACCAGCGATTTCAAACTGTGTTTTTGAGACTGTCTTTGGTTCACTGCAGTTTTAAGGAGAAAATACTCAGCAATGCTGTCGACTTATGAATTTACACATGGTTTGTCTTAAAGCGTATTAAAAACACCACATAGACACATAAACAACATTAAAAGCGTGATTTCCCACCGGGCTTTAAAGGGTTAGTTCACCCAAAAATGAAAATTAAGTCATTAATTACTCACCCCCATGCTGTACCAACCCCGTAAGACCTTCGTTCATCTTCGAAACACAAATGAAGATATTTTTGATTAAATCTGAGAGGTGGATCACTGCTACATAGGCTTCTAAGGGATTGAAACTTGACGGCCCAGAAAGTCATTAAAGAACATGTTTAAATATTCCATGTGCCTACAGTGGCTCAACTATAAGTTTATCAAGCGACGAGAATACCTTTTTCCCGAAAAAAAAAACATAATAACGACTTTATTCGACTATTCCTTTTCATTCCTTGTGGGCCTGAGACGAGAGTTCAAGAGATTTCCACGACGCATGCGCGAGAACTGAACAAGAAGTATTAGAAGAAGAACGTTCTCTTCTCAGTTCTCGCGCATGCGTCGTGGAAATCTCTTGAACTCTCGTCTCAGGCCCACAAGGAAGAAAAGGAATAGTCGAATAAAGTCGTTATTATGTTTTTTTTTTCGGGAAAAAGGTATTCTCGTCGCTTGATAAACTTATAGTTGAGCCACTGTAGGCACATGGAATATTTAAACATGTTCTTTAATGACTTTCTGGGCCGTCAAGTTTCATTCCCTCTGGCAGCCTATGTAGCAGTGATCCACCTCTCAGATTTAATCAAAAATATCTTCATTTGTGTTTCGAAGATGAACGAAGGTCTTACGGGGTTGGTACAGCATGGGGGTGAGTAATTAATGACTTAATTTTCATTTTTGGGTGAACTAACCCTTTAAGATGAGTACTGTTGTAGATTCTCCTTTACACAGCCGTCGACTTTCATTTTCCCTTTTGTTATATTCAGACACACTGACTTTGGCGACATTTAAGTTTCAAAAGCAAACTGCAAGAAAAAGAAATGTCCATCTCAATACACTAACAGTCAAAACAGAGTCTGGAATAATTAAGATTTTATGTTTGCGAGTCTCTTCTGCTCAACAAAGCTGCATTTATTTAATCAAAGTTAAACAGTGAAATATTATTATAATGTAAATCAGCTGTTTTCTATGTGAATATATAGTAAAGTGTAATTTATTCCTGTGATCAAAGCTGAATTTTCAGCATCATTACTCCAGTCTTCAGTGTCACATGATCCTTCAGAAATCACTATAATATGATGATCTGATGCTCAAGAAACGTTAATGATTATTATCAGTGTTGAAAACAGTTGCTTCAGGTTTCTGTGAAAACTGTATGTATGTATGTATGTATATGTATATATATATATATATATATATATATATATATATATATATATATATATATATAGCCTTAAGGTTGTTCAAAAACATAATGACTGAAAGTCAGAGAACAGAAAGAGAGATGAGCACAGAGATAAATACACGAACTGTAAATAATCTCATCAGCGGACGATTAAACATCTCCATCTCCAGTCTGAGCATTTCTGCCATCATTCAGAGTGAACAGGTTTAGTGACGACTGATCAGAGTTTGCTTTAGCTGAACTCTTGATTCTCTTGATAAAGTGAGTGAAGCAGAAACATGTTCTTCTGTGTCGACTCCGTGACGCTCGCGATCTCCAAGTCTTTGTTGTAACGATCTTAAAACATTCTGGGAAACATGGGAAAACTGGTGTAAAAACCCCCATAGGTTTCTGCGAGCTTCAAGCTTTCTTACATTTGCATTTGTGATTGTTCCTGGCCGCTGTTCTTGATAAAACAGAAGAATATGTATTATAAAGTGCTATTCAAATATCCGAATGTTCACTTTAAAGCTTTGCTGCAAATATTGTATAACTGTAAGTTCATGTAAGAAAGGGACATTTGAACAACTGTGTAATGGTTCTTATATTCACAAGGCAAACGTTTATTGAACTGAAATAGTAAGAACTGAATGTGTTGCGTTCGCTGAGAGGAACGAGGAGTCCGTCTTCAGAAGTCATTATAATGCAGAAGCCTAGAGACAAGAGACAAACGCTTACAAAACATGTGGAGAACATCAGTGCATTATCAGATATAATCATTCACTCGTTCTCTAAAGGTATTCGTTTATACCCCACACACACACACACACACACACACACACACACACACACACCTGAAGAGCAGTGCTTGGCCTTTATTATTGGCCACGGAGTAGAAGCCGCTCCTCGGGGAGAAATCCACACTCTGGGTCTGAAAGATTGTCTTCTTTTGGAAATGTGGGAAATTGGAGAACACTGTGAAACTCGGAAGGTGGACCTAAAACAGGAAATATCACAATTACTACAAATCCCCCAGAAAGACCATCTACCATTCCAATGCATTACTGTGTATAATGTGGTAATAAACTATAAAAACAAGCCCAGAATATATCTGCAAGCAGCCATTACCGGGGCCAAGCGCAAGAAGCGGCAACAGATGCCATCATGTGTGGGAGTGGCAGAACAACTGCAGCAAGGAGCAATTAAAGACATTTTAGGAGAATTTTGGCAAAATGGCTGAAAAATCATATATTCAGTAACTTTTAAAATGATTTAATGGTTTATTTTCGACAAATAGGTGGCGCAGTTATGAAATCGATGTGATGTGGTCAGAGTGAGGTGACAATGACACATACAAAAGTTTGGTGTCAAAATGTGAAGGCATTGCAGAGATAAAGACTTAATAGTCATTTTGGCAGCATGCGTCAACTTTGCTGCAGCGGTAAACGAAAACAGTTTCGTCTATCAATACGAAATCCATAACTTTTAGTCGGCACGGTCTGGAGAAGATACGATTCGATTTTGGTGAAAATCGGACAAACGGTCTAGGAGGAGTTAGAAAAAGTAGGTATTTAGTGAAAAACAAGATGGCGGACAGGAAGTTTGGCAAAATTGGTATCTTTGTTTTTGGCATAACCCAAGGAATTTATTAAGACCAGAGTCATTACAATAGGCAAATTCATTAAAAAGTTATTAGCATTTTTGTACATTTAATTATAACTTTTGACCAAAAGGTGGCGCTCTCGAAATCGTGAGTACCTTCAGGAGATGGTGCTGGTGGCAAATTCTGACTTTCATAATGTTACAGTAATGCATTTTACATCACAAAACTGTATTGAAGTCAATGGGAATTTCATGTTTTGTTCTATTATAGCGCCACCAAGAGGCAAAATCTAAATTCTTTTCATGTGTCCTCGGAATGAGCCCATACATGTGTGTGCCAACTTTGGTGAAAATATCTCAATTCGCTTCGGAGTTATAGACATTTATATGAAAAAACGCATCAAAAATGACTGACACATGACTTATTTAATTTAACTAACCCTTACTATCAATATATTGGCATTTGCATATAGTTAATGAGCTATGGTTGCACACTTCTGACGGTGGTTTCGTCTCGATCGGACTACCGGACTAACTCACAGAAGTGTGTGTGTGTGTGAGTGTGTGTGTGTGTGTGAGTGTGTGTGTGTGTGTAGATGTAGTGAGCAGAAGTGAGTGTGTGTGTGTGTGTGTGTGAGTATATGTAGTGAGCAGAAGTGAGTGTGTGTGTGTGTGTGTGTGTGTGTGTGTGTGTGAGTATATGTAGTGAGCAGAAGTGAGTGTGCGTGTGTGTGTGTGTGTGTGTGTGTGTGTGTGTGTGTGAGTATATGTAGTGAGCAGAAGTGAGTGTGTGAGTGTGTGTGTAGATGTAGTGAGCAGAAGTGAGTGTGTGTGTGTGTGTGTGTGTGTGTGTGTGTGTGTGTGTGTGTGTGTGTGTGAGTATATGTAGTGAGCAGAAGTGAGTGTGTGTGTGTGTGTGTGTGTGTGTGTGTGTGTGTGTGTGTGTGTAGATGTAGTGAGCAGAAGTGAGTGTGTGTGTGTGTGTGTGAGTATATGTAGTGAGCAGAAGTGAGTGTGTGTGTGTGTGTGTGTGTGTGTAGATGTAGTGAGCAGAAGTGAGTGTGTGTGTGTGTGTGTGAGTATATGTAGTGAGCAGAATTGAGTGTGTGTGTGTGAGTGTGTGTGTGTGAGTATATGTAGTGAGCAGAAGTGAGTGTGCGTGTGTGTGTGTGTAGATGTAGTGAGCAGAAGTGAGTGTGTGTGTGTGTGTGTGTGTGTGTGTGTGTGTGTGTGTGTGTGAGTGTATGTAGTGAGCAGAAGTGAGTGTGCGTGTGTGTGTGTGTGTGTGTGTGTGTGTGTGTGTAGATGTAGTGAGCAGAAGTGAGTGTGTGTGTGTGTGTGAGTATATGTAGTGAGCAGAAGTGAGTGTGTGTGTGTGTGTGTGTGTGTAGATGTAGTGAGCAGAAGTGAGTGTGTGTGTGTGTGTGTGTGTGAGTATATGTAGTGAGCAGAAGTGAGTGTGTGTGTGTGTGTGTGTGTGTGTAGATGTAGTGAGCAGAAGTGAGTGTGTGTGTGTGTGTGTAGATGTAGTGAGCAGAAGTGAGTGTGAGTATATGTAGTGAGCAGAAGTGAGTGTGTGTGTGTGTGTGTGTGTGTGTGTGTGTGTAGATGTAGTGAGCAGAAGTGAGTGTGAGTATATGTAGTGAGCAGAAGTGTGTGTGTGTGTGTGTGTGTGTGTGTGTGTGTGTGTGTGTGTGTGTGTGTGTGTGTGTGTGTAGATGTAGTGAGCAGAAGTGAGTGTGAGTATATGTAGTGAGCAGAAGTGAGTGTGTGTGTGTGTGTGTGTGTGTGTGTGTGTGTGTGTGTGTGTGTAGATGTAGTGAGCAGAAGTGAGTGTGTGTGTGTGTAGATGTAGTGAGCAGAAGTGAGTGTGTGTGTGTGTGTGAGTATATGTAGTGAGCAGAAGTGAGTGTGTGTGTGTGTGTGTGTGTGTGTGTGTGTGTGTGTGTGTGTGTGTGTAGATGTAGTGAGCAGAAGTGAGTTTCTCAATGGCAGTTGCTATTTTGTGTTCATGTCGTTCGTCTGTTGTAGCGTGTTTTCTTTTCGTTCTCTTCAGTTTTGTGCACTATTGTAACCTAGTTTTCCTTGAATGCACATTAATGCACTTTAAAAAGTGAATGTCATTTAATTTCAATAAAAGATGCGATGATTGATTTGGTTTATATTTGCTTATTGCACTCGCTTGCACCCTCTTGTGGCCACAGCAGACAACACAGGACTTATTTCCTCTAACATTATTGACGTTTGAATACGAATACAATGAGAATTTTGCTAATATTTAAGAAAGGAATTGTAATGTGGCTCATGTTGGTGTGTGACGCGCACCAGCCGGTTGGCCTCGTCCGCGTGCCGGGAGCCGATGGCCAGGATCTCAGCGCTGCTGTTGAAGCTCAGAGACGTCACTGCCGTCAGCAGGTTCAGCACGGCCTTCTGGGGTTTGGGCTCGAGGTCCAGCAGACAGTCCCGCTGAGAGTAGATGTTCACCACTCCTGCCTGAGAGCTGAGAGCAGAACACACACACACACGGGTCAGACACACACACACACACACACACACACACGGGTCAGACACACACACACGGGTCAGACACACGGGTCAAGACACACACACACGGGTCAGACACACACACACACACACACACACACACACACACACACGGGTCAGACACACACACACGGGTCAGACACACACACACACACACACACACACGGGTCAGACACACACACACGGGTCAGACACACGGGTCAAGACACACACACACACGGGTCAAGACACAAAACACACACACACGGGTCAATACACAAAACACACACACACGGGTCAATACACAAAACACACACACAAGTCAGACACACACAAACGGGTCAAGACACAAAACACACACACACACACGGGTCAGATTCAACTCAGACAGGTCAGACTCACACACACAGGTCAGACTCACACACACACACACACACACACACGTCAGACTCTCACACACACACGTCAGACTCTCACACACACACACACGTCAGACTCTCACACACACACACACGTCAGACTCACACACACACACGTCAGACTCACACACACACACGTCAGACTCACACACACACACACACACACGTCAGACTCTCACACACACACACACATAGGTCAGACTCGCACACACTCATACACACACAGGTCAGACTCACTCAAACACACACACACACGTCAGACTCACACACACACGTCAGACTCACACACACACGTCAGACTCACACACACACACACACGTCAGACTCACAAACACACGTCAGACTCACACACACACAAACACACACAGGTCAGACTCAAACAAAAAAAAGCCCTGCGAAGGGTGGTGCGCACTGCCAGTCGTATCGTCGGAGGTGAGCTTCCCTCCCTCCAGGATATATATGGCAGGCGGTGTGTGAGGAAAGCTCGGAGGATCATCAGAGACTCTCGCCACCCGAGCCATGGGCTGCTCTCACTGCTACCATCAGGCCGGCGGTACCGCAGCATCAGGACACACACCAGCCGACTCCATGCAGGTTCTTCCCACAAGCAATTAGATTTCTAAACTCTTGATCCCTCATGATCAATAACCATAAACAGTCTAACTGTCAACACACCACAACATAACCTACTGCATATTACAATATATACATATATTAGGGCTGTCAGTTAAACGCGTTATTAACGGCGTTAACGCAAAACTATTTTAACACGATTAATTTTTTTATCGCGAGATTAACAGTCTTTTTGGTCTAGCAAACTTTGTCGTTTTTTTTCACATGCTTTTGCAACAGGACGCGGCATGCGCGGCGCTGCGATACGAAACCCATTCATTTCAAGGGCTTGCGCCGTGCGAGGACGTTTTGTTGCTTCGTCGACCAAAGCGCAAGTGGATCTAGCTGAACCGGAACCAAAACAACAGGCACGCGCACACACACTTTGTTTGGGCTTGCGAGCCGGCCAAATAGGTTAACGTTACGTTTTGAGTGGATGACGAGCGCGAGACGCCGAAATGGATGCCAATAAGATTCTGAATGGAAAGTTTACTTTTAAAAAGTTGGCAAATGGTTCCATTGACTAGACCAAAGTGATCTGTGTGTTTTGTCGTTATGAACTGAGCTATCATCATCGCAGCACGTCCAGTCTGAAGTACCGCTTGATGATGGCCAAGCACACACACACACACAGGTCAGACTCACACACACACACACACAGGTCAGACTCACACACACACACACACACACAGGTCAGACTCACACACACACAGGTCAGACTCACACACACACAGGTCAGACTCACCCACAGGCCAGATACGAGCCGTCTCGAGAGAGCGCTAGTGATGTTCCTCTCACACAGCCGTCGTCTTCAAACCTCTTCACACACTTACTGCTCTGAACGTCCCAGACGAACACCTCGCCTTCCTCTGACACACACACACACAACATGCCAATCAATATTCATCATAGCTAGGGGTGTGAATCGTGAGATACCAAAAGATTAGATTCAAATAGATTAGAAATTTGTATACATTTGATTTTAGTTTTCTATTTTGTGTTTCTTTTCTTATTTGACTGCGGTAAACAGATTAATTGGTCAAGAAGGAAAAAAATCCTACAGAATTAAATGTAAACTTTTTTTTTTAGTTTTTAGAAATTTATTTAGTTTCTCTTCCCATTTTAGTTAAAGCGTTAGTTCACCCAAAAATGATAATTCTGTCAGTAATTACTCTCCCTCATGTTGTTCAACCCCGTAAGACCTTCGTTCATCTTCAGAACACGAATTAAGATATTTGTGATTAAATCTGAGAGCTGGATCACTCCTCCATAGGCTTCTAAGGGATTGAAACTTGTTCCCCGAAAAGTTATTAAAGACATCGTTAAAATAGTCCAAGTGACTACAGTGGCTCAATCTTAAGTTTATCAAGCGACGAGAATACTTTTAGTGCGCAAAAACAAACAAAAATAAAGACTTTTTCAACTATTGATTTCCTTCTCTGTGGGCCTCGAGTCAGTTAGCGTAGTGTGATTGCGTAGAGCTACGTCACACGTAGGCTCACTATAGGCCAACGCTGGTCATGTGTGTGTGAGATGCGTGTGACGTACAACAACAGAAGCTTACGCCATTACACTAGTGAACTCACTCGAGGCCCACAGAGAAGGAAATGAATTGAAGAACAGCATGAGAAACGCATGAGAACCGTACGAGAACCGCATGAGAACCGCACGGGAACCGTACGGGAACCGTACGAGAAACGCATGAGAACCGTACGAGAAACGCATGAGAACCGTACGAGAAACGCATGAGAACCGCACGAGAACCGCACGAGAACCGTACGAGAACCGCACGGGAACCGTACGAGAAACGCATGAGAACCGTACGAGAACCGCACGAGAACCGCACGGGAACCGTACGAGAAACGCATGAGAACCGTACGAGAACCGCATGAGAACCGCACGGGAACCGCATGAGAACCGCATGAGAACCGCACGAGAACCGCATGAGAACCGTACGAGAACCGCATAAGAACCGCACGGGAACCGTACGAGAACCGCACGAGAACCGCACGGGAACCGTACGAGAAACGCATGAGAACCGTACGAGAAACGCATGAGAACCGTACGAGAAACGCATGAGAACCGTACGAGAACCGCATGAGAACCGCACAGGAACCGCACGGGAACCGTACGAGAACCGTACGAGAAACGCATGAGAACCGTACGAGAAACGCATGAGAACCGTACGAGAACCGTACGAAAACCGTACGAGAACCGTACGAGAAACGCATGAGAAACGCATGAGAACCGTACGAGAACCGTACGAGAAACGCATGAGAACCGCACGAAAACCGTACGAGAAACGCATGAGAACCGCACGAGAACCGCATGAGAACCGTACGAGAACCGCATCAGAACTGTACGAGAACCGCATGAGAACCGTACGAGAACCGCATCAGAACTGTACGAGAACCGCATGAGAACCGTACGAGAACCGCATCAGAACTGTACGAGAACCGTATGAGAACCGTACGAGAACCGCATCAGAACTGTACGAGAACCGCATGGAAACTGTACGAGAACCGCATGAGAACCGCATGAGAACCGTATGAGAACCGTACGAGAAC
>NW_027508796.1:62500-72500 GCF_051911475.1 Siphateles boraxobius
ACATGTGTATCTGACGTTTGGAAAATGCAAATTCTGAGCCTGGAAAGGTTTTGAAAAATAAAAAGACCCAGAAAGTTTTGGAAAAGTCATTGATTTTTTTTTTTTTATTCATTTTTAACACAGCATAATATGTGATTAATACAAAAACTGTTTAATAAAAAAAATATTTCACGTTGACCGCTGACACTCATTGGCTGCGCTGCGGCAAAAGCACATCCAATGACCCAATTCGCTCGTCTTTTTAAGTCTTCCCACGCTAAACATTGAAGCGATCTTAAACTGTTCAGTGCTCGCGCGCTCTCTGAGAGTTTTCTCTGCATGCATAAATAACCCTAACAGAGTAAAGCCACCTCACAAACAGCCTGCGAGCTAGCGCTGTCAACTTTAGTCGTTTAGTCGACTAATCGGTCGATGCCGTCTTGGTCGACTGACATTCTCGTTGGTCGACCAGTTGTTGTTTTTTTTAACAATAAAAAGAAATTTTCATTGATTTACTCCTTGATATTTAATCCTTTATAAGTAGTTATTTATAACTGTATTCTAAATATAATTAGCATATGTTTTATCCCCAACTTTAAATGCTTTAATTTAGGCTATTTTGTAACAGCGCCACAGTTTAGCGCACCACGTGGAACACTCGGGAACCGCACCTGTGCCTGGCTCCACTGCTGCTTCGCGCTCAGAAAGCAATATAGGTAGTTTTGCTGTATTCATTCAGTTAGAACCCTGCTTGTTTTGGCTTTAGGGCCTGTTCACACATCGCGTCTTTTGCGCGCTCATGTTCGTTATTTCAAATGTAGGCGCGCTCATAATGGAAGCGGTGCGACGGGCTCGTTTTTTCCAAGCGTTCATCTCAACTGTTCAGAATGCCGCAAGCGTTTTCCTTGCTGTAACGGAGAGCGCAGCTGATGGTTGTGCTTAGCACAGACGCCTCCGGAGCGCAACCGCCCTAGCGCTTTGGAAAAAGGAGAACACGGCGCGCCCTAGCGTTTTCTACGCGTTTTTAGGCGCTATATGTGACAAAATGTCCACGAAATCTTTTGTCTGGCTGCATCCCTGCAACCTCCACCCCTGCAGATCGCATATTTTCCAAAGCAGGAATTAGTGTTAACAAGTCGAGGAGCTGTCTCTTACCCAAGAATGTGGACATGTTAGTGTTTTTGGCCCACAACATAAAAAAGGTGGACTAGGCCTGCAGATCTGTAAATAGCCTTAACGGCTTTATTATGCTGACTCAATAGATAAGATTGTGTTTTCTTATGTTTTTGTTTTTATTTGTACACTTGACGCGTTTGAAAATAGCCAAAATAATGTAACAAAACGAAAATAAACCTATATGCCTTCCTACTATAGGCTACAGCTATTATTATTAGGATTGTTTTTTAGGCTATTTGGGTTTTTTGTGTGTTTGTTTTAAAACGCCTAGATCGGCTGGACAAAAGTTAACCCATAGCTTTGAAAGTAAAGAAGAATATACAGCCTGTATAAACGAGAGCTTTTGTTGGGATTTTTCATTATTTGGCAGTAGCAGTTATATGTTGTGTAGCGTGTGGTGTGGTCAGGTGCGCGATTGTGACTGTCACTATAGACTAGAGCTCCTCACTTTGCAGTTAAAAAAATCACTTAATTTTCAAAGAATTTTATTATTATTATAGTTTTATGTATTATTGATGCTCTTTCGTTGTTGTTTTATAAATGCTCTATGACAATTGTTTAATAAATGTTCAATCAAAATGCAAAACATCGCGTCTTTTTTTTTTTTTTTTGTCGACTAATGGTTGCGCAGGACCGGACTTTGGTCGACTAAGGATTTCTTTGGTTGACTACAGCCCTACTGCGAGTAACTAAAGTTGTTTTTCACGGATTATATCGCTTTTACAGACAAAAACAAGCAAAATGATGTAAAAAGTGTCAGTCTTGGTGGGTATCCAACACAGTCGGTTATGTCTTAAATAAGCATAAAATGCATGTGAGAGTATAATGAACACAGGATCCGTGCACTAGCTCTTAAAGTGACAGCAGTCATGTGTCTGTCATTAATATTGCCGTCAAAACAACAAAAGATAGCTTTAATTTATAAGGAATCTGGATTTATAGTCAATGTATTTAATTTAGTCAGGACTAAAATACTACCCAATGTTATTTTACATTTAATTACTTGATTAAGTTTCTGTAGTATTTCCGAATACTGGTGCTAGACCTATTCAAAAACTTTTCTCTTTATTGGTGGGCTAGGCCTATCTTTATTCTATTGTATTTATTTGTTTAAAATGATTTCAACATAATGTAAAGAGATTACTGTGTTTGGTGCACATTCCAACACTTATTTAATTTAACTCTCATTGTTTTTTAATGACAAAAACTAAATAGTTTTTCAGTTATCACAACTGTTATAACACTGTTTATTCAATAAAAATATTACTGTTACTAAACTCTGCTCAAAAGAAATTTAAATTCCAAATTTATCCATATCGTGATGCGTATCGTGGCTTTAGTATCGTGATGCGTATCGTGGCTTTAGTATCGTGATGCGTATCGTGGCTTTAGTATCGTGATGCGTATCGTGGCTTTAGTATCGTGATGCGTATCGTGGCTTTAGTATCGTGATGTGTAATTTAGTATCGTGATGTGTAATTTAGTATCGTGATGCGTAATTTAGTATCGTGATGCGTAATTTAGTATCGTGATGCGTAATTTAGTATCGTGATGCGTATCGTGGCTTTAGTATCGTGATGCGTATCGTGGCTTTAGTATCGTGATGCGTATCGTATCGTGGCTTTAGTATCGTGATGCGTATCGTGGCTTTAGTATCGTGATGCGTATCGTGGCTTTAGTATCGTGATGCGTATCGTATCGTGGCTTTAGTATCGTGATGCGTATCGTGGCTTTAGTATCGTGATGCGTATCGTGGCTTTAGTATCGTGATGCGTATCGTGGCTTTAGTATCGTGATGCGTATCGTGGCTTTAGTATCGTGATGCGTATCGTATCGTGGCTTTAGTATCGTGATGCGTATCGTATCGTGGCTTTAGTATCGTGATGCGTATTGTGGCTTTAGTATCGTGATGCGTATTGTGGCTTTAGTATCGTGATGCGTATCGTGGCTTTAGTATCGTGATGCGTATCGTGGCTTTAGTATCGTGATGCGTATCGTATCGTGGCTTTAGTATCGTGATGCGTATTGTGGCTTTAGTATCGTGATGCGTATCGTGGCTTTAGTATCGTGATGCGTATCGTGGCTTTAGTATCGTGATGCGTATCGTGGCTTTAGTATCGTGATGCGTATCGTATCGTGGCTTTAGTATCGTGATGCGTATTGTGGCTTTAGTATCGTGATGCGTATTGTGGCTTTAGTATCGTGATGCGTATCGTATCGTGGCTTTAGTATCGTGATGCGTATTGTGGCTTTAGTATCGTGATGCGTATCGTGGCTTTAGTATCGTGATGTGTAATTTAGTATCGTGATGCGTAATTTAGTATCGTGATGCGTAATTTAGTATCGTGATGCGTATCGTGGCTTTAGTATCGTGATGCGTAATTTAGTATCGTGATGCGTAATTTAGTATCGTGATGCGTAATTTAGTATCGTGATGCGTAATTTAGTATCGTGATGCGTAATTTAGTATCGTGATGCGTAATTTAGTATCGTGATGCGTATCGTGGCTTTAGTATCGTGATGCGTATCGTGGCTTTAGTATCGTGATGCGTATCGTGGCTTTAGTATCGTGATGCGTATCGTATCGTGGCTTTAGTATCGTGATGCGTATCGTATCGTGGCTTTAGTATCGTGATGCGTATCGTGGCTTTAGTATCGTGATGCGTATCGTATCGTGGCTTTAGTATCGTGATGCGTATCGTATCGTGGCTTTAGTATCGTGATGCGTAATTTAGTATCGTGATGCGTAATTTAGTATCGTGATGCGTAATTTAGTATCGTGATGCGTATCGTGGCTTTAGTATCGTGATGCGTATCGTGGCTTTAGTATCGTGATGCGTATCGTGGCTTTAGTATCGTGATGCGTATCGTGGCTTTAGTATCGTGATGCGTATCGTGGCTTTAGAATCGTGATGCGTATCATGGCTTTAGTATCGTGATGCGTATCGTATCGTGGCTTTAGAATCGTGATACGTATCGTGGCTTTAGTATCGTGATGCGTATCGTGGCTTTAGTATCGTGATGCGTATCGTGGCTTTAGAATCGTGATGCGTATCATGGCTTTAGTATCGTGATGCGTATCGTATCGTGGCTTTAGAATCGTGATACGTATCGTGGCTTTAGTATCGTGATGCGTATCGTGGCTTTAGTATCGTGATGCATATCGTGGCTTTAGTATCGTGATGCGTATCGTGGCTTTAGTATCGTGATGCGTATCGTGGCTATAGTATCGTGATGCGTATCGTATCATGGCTTTAGTATCGTGATGCGTATCGTATCATTGCTTTAGTATCGTGATGCGTATCGTATCGTGGCTTTAGTATCGTGATGCGTATCGTATCATGGCTTTAGTATCGTGATGCGTATCGTGGCTTTAGTATCGTGATGCGTATCGTATCATGGCTTTAGTATCGTGATGCGTATCGTATCGTGATGCGTATCGTGGCTTTAGTATCGTGATGCGTATCGTGGCTTTAGTATCGTGATACGTATCGTGGCTTTAGTATCGTGATGCGTATCGTGATGCGTATCGTGATGCGTATCGTGGCTTTAGTATCGTGATGCGTATCGTGGCTTTAGTATCGTGATGCGTATCGTATCGTGGCTTTAGTATCGTGATGCGTATCGTATCATGGCTTTAGTATCGTGATGCGTATCGTATCTTGGCTTTAGTATCGTGATGCGTATCGTATCGTGGCTTTAGTATCGTGATGCGTATCGTGGCTTTAGTATCGTGATGCGTATCGTGACTTTAGTATCGTGATGCATATCGTATCATGGCTTTAGTATCGTGATGCGTATCGTATCGTGGCTTTAGTATCGTGATGCGTATCGTATCGTGGCTTTAGTATCGTGATGCGTATCGTATCGTGGCTTTAGTATCGTGATGCGTATCGTATCGTGGCTTTAGTATCGTGATGCGTATCGTATCGTGGCTTTAGTATCGTGATGCGTATCGTATCGTGGCTTTAGTATCGTGATGCGTATCGTATCGTGCCTTTAGTATCGTGATGCGTAATTTAGTATCGTGATGCGTAATTTAGTATCGTGATGCGTATCGTGGCTTTAGTATCGTGATGCGTATCGTGGCTTTAGTATCGTGATGCGTATCGTGGCTTTAGTATCGTGATGCGTATCGTGGCTTTAGAATCGTGATGCGTATCATGGCTTTAGTATCGTGATGCGTATCGTATCGTGGCTTTAGAATCGTGATACGTATCGTGGCTTTAGTATCGTGGCTTTAGTATCGTGATGCGTATCGTGGCTTTAGAATCGTGATGCGTATCATGGCTTTAGTATCGTGATGCGTATCGTATCGTGGCTTTAGAATCGTGATACGTATCGTGGCTTTAGTATCGTGATGCGTATCGTGGCTTTAGTATCGTGATGCATATCGTGGCTTTAGTATCGTGATGCGTATCGTGGCTTTAGTATCGTGATGCGTATCGTGGCTATAGTATCGTGATGCGTATCGTATCATGGCTTTAGTATCGTGATGCGTATCGTATCATTGCTTTAGTATCGTGATGCGTATCGTATCGTGGCTTTAGTATCGTGATGCGTATCGTATCATGGCTTTAGTATCGTGATGCGTATCGTGGCTTTAGTATCGTGATGCGTATCGTATCATGGCTTTAGTATCGTGATGCGTATCGTATCATGGCTTTAGTATCGTGATGCGTATCGTATCGTGATGCGTATCGTGGCTTTAGTATCGTGATGCGTATCGTGGCTTTAGTATCGTGATACGTATCGTGGCTTTAGTATCGTGATGCGTATCGTGATGCGTATCGTGATGCGTATCGTGGCTTTAGTATCGTGATGCGTATCGTGGCTTTAGTATCGTGATGCGTATCGTATCGTGGCTTTAGTATCGTGATGCGTATCGTATCATGGCTTTAGTATCGTGATGCGTATCGTATCTTGGCTTTAGTATCGTGATGCGTATCGTATCGTGGCTTTAGTATCGTGATGCGTATCGTGGCTTTAGTATCGTGATGCGTATCGTGACTTTAGTATCGTGATGCGTATCGTATCGTGCCTTTAGTATCGTGATGCGTATCGTATCGTGGCTTTAGTATCGTGATGCGTATCGTATCGTGGCTTTAGTATCGTGATGCGTATCGTATCGTGGCTTTAGTATCGTGATGCGTATCGTATCGTGGCTTTAGTATCGTGATGCGTATCGTATCGTGGCTTTAGTATCGTGATGCGTATCGTATCGTGGCTTTAGTATCGTGATGCGTATCGTATCGTGGCTTTAGTATCGTGATGCGTATCGTGGCTTTAGTATCGTGATGCGTATCGTATCGTGGCTTTAGTATCGTGATGCGTATCGTATCGTGGCTTTAGTATCGTGATGCAAATCGTATCGTGGCTTTAGTATCGTGATGCGTATCGTATCGTGGCTTTAGTATCGTGATGCGTATCGTATCGTGGCTTTAGTATCGTGATGCGTATCGTATCGTGGCTTTAGTATCGTGATGCATATCGTATCGTGGCTTTAGTATCGTGATGCATATCGTATCGTGGCTTTAGTATCGTGATGCATATCGTATCGTGGCTTTAGTATCGTGATGCGTATCGTATCGTGGCTTTAGTATCGTGATGCATATCGTATCGTGGCTTTAGTATCGTGATGCGTATCGTATCGTGGCTTTAGTATCGTGGCTTTAGTATCGTGATGCGTATCGTATCGTGGCTTTAGTATCGTGATGCGTATCGTATCGTGGCTTTAGTATCGTGATGCGTATCGTATCGTGCCTTTAGTATCGTGATGCGTATCGTATCGTGGCTTTAGTATCGTGATGCGTATCGTATCGTGGCTTTAGTATCGTGATGCGTATCGTATCGTGGCTTTAGTATCGTGATGCGTATCGTATCGTGGCTTTAGTATCGTGATGCATATCGTATCGTGGCTTTAGTATCGTGATGCGTATCGTATCGTGGCTTTAGTATCGTGATGCATATCGTATCGTGGCTTTAGTATCGTGATGCGTATCGTATCGTGGCTTTAGTATCGTGATGCATATCGTATCGTGGCTTTAGTATCGTGATGCGTATCGTATCGTGGCTTTAGTATCGTGGCTTTAGTATCGTGATGCGTATCGTATCGTGGCTTTAGTATCGTGATGCGTATCGTATCGTGGCTTTAGTATCGTGATGCGTATCGTATCGTGGCTTTAGTATCGTGATGCAAATCGTATCGTGGCTTTAGTATCGTGATGCGTATCGTATCGTGGCTTTAGTATCGTGATGCATATCGTATCGTGGCTTTAGTATCGTGATGCGTATTGTATCGTGGCTTTAGTATCGTGATGCATATCGTATCGTGGCTTTAGTATCGTGATGCATATCGTATCGTGGCTTTAGTATCGTGATGCGTATCGTATCGTGGCTTTAGTATCGTGATGCATATCGTATCGTGGCTTTAGTATCGTGATGCATATCGTATCGTGGCTTTAGTATAGTGATGCATATCGTATCGTGGCTTTAGTATCGTGATGCATATCGTATCGTGGCTTTAGTATCGTGATGCATATCGTATCGTGGCTTTAGTATCGTGATGCGTATCGTATCGTGGCTTTAGTATCGTGATGCATATCGTATCGTGGCTTTAGTATCGTGATGCATATCGTATCGTGGCTTTAGTATCGTGATGCGTATCGTATCGTGGCTTTAGTATCGTGATGCATATCGTATCGTGGCTTTAGTATCGTGATGCGTATCGTATCGTGGCTTTAGTATCGTGATGCATATCGTATCGTGGCTTTAGTATCGTGATGCGTATTGTATCGTGGCTTTAGAATCGTGATGCGTATTGTATCGTGGCTTTAGTATCGTGATGCGTATCGTATCGTGGCATTGTTGGTGATACACAGCCCTACACACGTCAGAGCACACATAGGGAATATTAGGACCAGAAAAGCGCCAATATAGCAGGTTTATAACGACTGAAGTGACAACTAGCCAGATTACTATAATATTTCAATTAAATTTCTGTCAGCACCGACTTCGCCTCAGGCAACATCGCAACAAGTGAGTGAATCGGAAGTGAACTCGGGAAGCCGCCCGAATATAAGGACGTTAAAGCTACACTGTGTGATTTTTACCCCCATCTAGCGGTGAAAAGGTATATGACCATCCAGTGAATATTAGTTTCTGTTCCTCTCAATTCCGATTTCGTTTTAACTCCTACGGTGGCCAATGTAGGTCAAGATTAGCATGGCTTCCAGTTCGACCTCATCCATGAGTGAAAGGTGAAGCTTGAATTAACCGTATGTCCCTCTTTGGCTAATGTACTTTCAAGATGGAGGGGCAACATGGCGACCGACATTAGAACCCCCCACCCGTATGTATTTTCAATGGCATATTATACACTCACGAGAATACTTTATTACTTGAACGAAGTAAATATACATTAATGAGCACATATATTTTTGAAAGAACTTAGTGTTTTTAGCTAAGAATAAACTAAAAAAGTTACACAGTGTAGCTTTAAGACAACGCAAAATAACTTTTATTCTTATAATGTCGACTGACATTTTCAGGAATACATAGTCATGGAAATGTGCTGAAAAGTCATGGAAAATTATTGGTTAAAATGTGTATGAACCCTGGAAACTGGCTTTAGGACCCAGCGGAACAGCTCATTTACTCCATATATAGTAAATGAGCTGTTCCACCAACAAAAACCAGGTGCTGGTTCAGAGGTAGAGCTAGTGCCTGTTCGGATTGGTTCGACTGACGAGCTTTCAAAGAACCGGTTTGCCTTTCCACAGGCTAGAGAGCCATCGCAGAGCCAGATCTTACGTCACTGTATACATCTCATGTTGCCCAGCAACGCTAGCGCGGCACACACAAACACACCAGGCTTGTTCGAGATGGTTCGGCACTGTGAATCTCGAACTGCGAGAGCGATCCAAAAGCAGAAGGAGTCGTATGCTCTCCAAACACTCCCGCAGCTCCGATCAGTCCATGCCGCTCCGATGCATCTCGAACAAGCCTTCCATCAACAATGGCGGTCGTTGCGTTACTATTTATGCTCATGGCTTTGCAAACCTACATCGGTATCCAAACACGGCTAATCCAGCACGTTCGTGCAGCTCGCCGTAACTTGCATTAACGGAGATTACAATCGAGCTGCTATTAGCACGATTAGCTGCTATTTAAAAAATGGCGGTCACAAGTTTCTGTTTGTCTTGTTGGTCACGGTAACCCCGCCCCCAGCCGCTGATGTAAGCGGTTTTTACTTCTAGACCAGCAATGATTTGGTGCTACTTAAGAACCACTTTTACTGGTTCGGAGCTGGTGCTTTGGTGGTCGAAAAACAAAGAACCGATTTGAAACTAGGCTCTGGCTCCGAACCAGCACCAGCTCTGCCTTGGTGGAAAAGGGGTAACAGAGATATAAGCCCATCTAGAGTCATGAAATATCATGCCGTATTATTTATTTAACACACGACGTCGGCAAAGACACTCAGTGTAAGAGATATTTTGTTATTTTGAATTTAAGTTAAAAGAATGTGAGGAATGAACTTATTTATTGATTAAATCTAGTAATTTATAGGTAAATAAAATAAAAAAAGAACCCAGAAAAATTGCATTAACAAATAGAAAAAAAAGTATCAAAATTAAATTGAAAAAAGCTTTCTGGACAAAAAAAATATATATATAATTTTCGGCCTTCGCGTCATCTCGACCCGCGAGGGAAAGAGTTAATGAGACATTAATAAAGTCCGTAACGACCTTTCCTCAGGCGTCTGTGGTCCTGCTCCGCCCACATGGGGGCGCCGCCCATCGCCTTCTGGAACCTGCAGCACACACACACACACACACACACACAC
>NW_027508796.1:75000-115000 GCF_051911475.1 Siphateles boraxobius
GTTGTTGTACCTGTTGAAGTGTGTGTTGTACCTGTTGAAGTGTGTGTTGTTGTACCTGTTGAAGTGTGTGTTGTTGTACCTGTTGAAGTGTGTGTTGTTGTACCTGCGCGAGTGTGTTGTACCTGTTGAAGTGTGTGTTGTACCTGTTGAAGTGTGTGTTGTTGTACCTGCGCGTGTGTGTTGTTGTACCTGTTGAAGTGTGTGTTGTTGTACCTGTTGAAGTGTGTGTTGTTGTACCTGTTGAAGTGTGTGTTGTTGTACCTGTTGAAGTGTGTGTTGTACCTGTTGAAGTGTGTGTTGTTGTACCTGCGCGAGTGTGTTGTACCTGTTGAAGTGTGTGTTGTACCTGTTGAAGTGTGTGTGTTGTTGTACCTGCGCGAGTGTGTTGTACCTGTTGAAGTCTGTGTTGTTGTACCTGTTGAAGTGTGTGTTGTTGTACCTGCGAGTGTGTGTTGTTGTACCTGCGCGAGTGTGTGTTGTACCTGTTGAAGTGTGTGTTGTACCTGTTGAAGTGTGTGTTGTACCTGTTGAAGTGTGTGTTGTTGTACCTGTTGAAGTGTGTGTTGTTGTACCTGTTGAAGTGTGTGTTGTTGTACCTGCGCGAGTGTGTCCGCGAGCCGCTCCTCCGCGCCGAACACGAGCTCCTCCAGGCGCCTGACGGACGCGTCCTCCCCGCCGAGCGTCGCGCACAGCTCCGCGTGCCTCTGCTGTTTATCGCGCTCCTCCGACGCGCACAGCTCCGCGTGCCTCTGCTGTTTACCGCACTCCTCCGACGCGCTCGCGACGCTCTGCGGCCTCTTCGCCCGCTTCCTCTGCTTCCTAACGACAGGCGCTGGCGAATCCATCTTGACACGCGTAAATAAACTCCTTCAGTCAGTGCGGGAATACAGAAAACCTCGAGGACGTGACATGTGCGATGCACTTCCGGTGTGAGTGCGTGTGTGTGAGAGAGAGAGAGAGAGAGAGAGAGAGAGTAACAGCGCCTCCTGCTGGACAGGAGGACAGGAGCTGGTAAAGTCACCATGAAATTCTGCCCTGCGTCTCAATGTTCATGCTATCCATCCTAAAATGTGTGTGAGATTAAAATAAGTGTATCCCAAAGCATAGTGTGTTGAAGAGATGTTTTAAGATGTATAATTATTATGCTCTAATTTATATTTGTTTTACCTGCTTTCAGTTTTGTTATTTTTATGCCAGTCACCTAATCAGTGACTGAATGTAAGCACATGTTTTTGTTTAAATAAAGTGTGCCAGTCAGAAAGATTGGTTGTTGTGAAACAATACTTCGTGTGTTGTCTGTGTACTCTGCTAACAGTATGCCAGAAGTCCCTGGATGGTCTACTATTCCCGGTGGATTTCGAAGTGTGGATCCGTGCTCACTATAACCATAGACAGTAAAAGAAATGAACACAGCGACCCCATTGATTTCAACGGAGAAGACTGAAGCCCGATTATTACACTTCCTGTCTGACGGCTGAGCGACTGCGCAGGCACAAACTGAGCGTGATGACAGTCTGTCAGCTGTAAATCTTCTAGTAGCTGTGCCCCACAAATCTGAATCACCTGATTCCTCAAACACGTTGTTGAAATATTTTGTCCTGTTGCTTTTATGGACTCTCTATCTATGGGCTTCTCCTTGACTTTACACCTCTATGTCCCCCGATTGCCTCATAGACAGTAAAAGATTGCCTGCGAGCTTCTCCTCCTGTCTATACGGTAATGTCTCTAATGTGCGACCTAAAGTCGCGTGTTGTTAGCCTGTTTTAAACAAAAACGGCTTCTACAGGGCCATAACGTAAGATACAAAGTAATGGAGCCTTTTATACATTGTCGTGTTTCTTTAGAAATAAATAATGGACAAATGAAGTCTTTAAACGCCTCAGATGTAAAGTTATTCACTGTCAAAGTGACGCCAAAATGAATGGGAGTCAATGGAATGCTAACAGCAGGTGAAGTTCTGCTACAATGGCGGCTCCCGCGAGGCTTCAGTTTCCGGCTGATGGATTACTCCCTTGACTATAACGCCTAATATTACCCACAACCCACTGCGCTTTGGAGGAGGATCCAGTTCAGAACTACAGACACGAGTTAAAAGTGTTCAGAAAACTACAAACATGGCGGATGTGCGCGGCCGACGGTGAGAGGTTTAGATAGAGGTTTGACTAATAAAAGTTTAACCTGATAAAAAAATATTTATGTAATGTTATCCGTGTTATACGTTTCATCTACAATAGAAATGTGGATGTTTATAAAGATCAGTTTGGCCACTAACTTTTAAATGCATCATTAAGCATTATAGTTCCCATATTGTACACCTTTCTGAAGGTTTATTTTAGGTTTTGAAGTCCTTTAGAATATATACAAACCACTGTTAATTTAACATAAATGTTTGCATGTTTGGCCTGACAGAAATAGAGAAAGTGCGCTCTCTTAATAATTCCTAAAAAGTTGTTTTTGTTATAATTAGAGGAGTTTCCAGCATGCAGAATTCAGCACTGAACCAAAACTCAGTTTTGAATCGGATCTTAAACGCATCTGATTGGCCATTGCGTTTGAGAAATCAACACACACGTCTGTGATTGACTACATCGCTCAACACTGCAAACATGTTATATATATAAACTCTTTCTGGCCTGTAAATCGTTTTTTTAGTTTTGGTTATTTAATTTATTTGTTTTTAGATGTTTTATTTTGAGATATTTCAATTTTGCGGGAGTCCTGCAAATCGTTTTATTCTCCCGCAACCCGCACACACACACACAGAGCACCAGTGCCTTAAGCACCATCGGCCATCAGATCCAGGCCTGCACCGCACTCGGTGTGTGTTTGGGTTGTTTTAAATGTAAAACATAATAATGAATATATCATAGAGTTGGTAAATTAAACGCAATATGCAGTGACGTCACAATTGCGTTGCATTGTGGGATGTGGAGCTGTAAAGTGAGCGTGAAGTCAGGGCAAGAAGCACAGGAGTGAGCGAGGGAGTGAGGGAGTGAGAAAGTGTGTGAGGGAGTGAGTAAGGGAGTGAGTGAGCGAGGGAGTGAGGGAGTGAGCGAGGGAGTGAGCGAGGGAGTGAGTAAGGGAGTGAGTAAGGGAGTGAGTGAGCGAGGGAGTGACTGAGCGAGGAAGTGAGCGAGGGAGTGAGTGAGCGGGGGAGGGAGTGAGCGGGGGAGGGAGTGAGCGAGCGAGCGCAGGAGTGACTGAGGGAGCTAGGGAGTGAGCAAGTGAGGGAGTGTGTGAGGGAGAGAGTGAGGGAGTGAGCGAGGGAGTGAGTGTGTGAGGGAGTGAGTAAGGGAGTGAGTGAGCGAGGGAGTGAGCAAGTGAGGGAGTGTGTGAGGGAGAGAGTGAGGGAGTGAGCGAGGGAGTGAGTGTGTGAGGGAGTGAGTAAGGGAGTCAGTGAGCGAGGGAGTGAGGGAGTGAGCGAGGGAGTGAGCGAGGGAGTGAGTAAGGGAGTGAGTGAGCGAGGGAGTGACTGAGCGAGGAAGTGAGCGAGGGAGTGAGTGAGCGGGGGAGGGAGTGAGCGGGGGAGGGAGTGAGCGAGCGAGCGCAGGAGTGACTGAGGGAGCTAGGGAGTGAGCAAGTGAGGGAGTGTGTGAGGGAGAGAGTGAGGGAGTGAGCGAGGGAGTGAGTGTGTGAGGGAGTGAGTAAGGGAGTGAGTGAGCGAGGGAGTGAGCAAGTGAGGGAGTGTGTGAGGGAGAGAGTGAGGGAGTGAGCGAGGGAGTGAGTGTGTGAGGGAGTGAGTAAGGGAGTCAGTGAGCGAGGGAGTGAGGGAGTGAGCAAGGGAGCGAGGGAGTGAGTAAGGGAGTGAGTGAGCAAGGGAGTGACTGAGCGAGGAAGTGAGCGAGGGAGTGAGTGAGCGAGGGAGGGAGTGAGCGAGCGAGCGAGCTCAGGAGTGACTGAGGGAGCTAGGGAATGAGCAAGTGAGGGAGTGAGTGAGGGAGCGAGGGAGTGATTGAGGGAGCGAGGGAGTGAGCAAGCGAGGGAGTGAGGGAGGTAGGGAGCGAGGTAGTGAGCGAGGGAGTGAAGGAGTGAGTGAGCGAGGGAGTGAACGAGTGAGCGAGGGAGTGAGCGAGTGAGCGAGTGAGCGAGAGAGTGAGTGAGGGAGTGGGCGAGGGAGTGAGAGAGTGAGTGAGTGAGTTAGCGAGGGAGTGAGTGAGGGAGTGAGTGAGTGAGGGAGTGAGCAAGGTAGTGAGCGAGGGAGTGAATGAGTGAGTGAGGGAGTGAGCGAGGGAGTGAGTGAGGGAGTGAGTGAGTGAGGGAGTGAGCGAGGTAGTGAGAGAGGGAGGGAGCGAGTGAGCGAGGAAGTGAGCGAGTGAGTGAGGGA
This sequence comes from Siphateles boraxobius, assembly GCF_051911475.1. Taxonomy (NCBI): domain Eukaryota; kingdom Metazoa; phylum Chordata; class Actinopteri; order Cypriniformes; family Leuciscidae; genus Siphateles; species Siphateles boraxobius. The sequence continues at coordinate 79,325 of NW_027508796.1, forward strand.
GTGAGTGAGCGAGGGAGTGAGGGAGTCAGGGAGTGAGTGAGCGAGGGAGTGAGGGAGGGAGCGAGGGGGTGAGGGAGTGAGTGAGCGAGGGAGTGAGGGAGTCAGGGAGTGAGTGAGCGAGGCAGTGAGGGAGTCAGGGAGTGAGTGAGCGAGGGAGTCAGGGAGTGAGTGAGCGAGGGAGTGAGGGAGGGAGCGAGGGAGTGAGCAAGCAAGGGAGTGAGGGAGGGAGCGAGGGAGTGAGTTAGGGAGCGAGGGAGTGAAGGAGTGAGTGAACGAGGGAGTGAACGAGTGAGCGAGGGAGTGAACGAGTGAGCGAGAGAGTGAACGAGTGAGCGAGGGAGTGAGCGAGTGAGCGAGAGAGTGAGGGAGTGAGCGAGGGAGTGAGAGAGTGAGTGAGTGAGTGAGCGAGGGAGTGAGTGAGGGAGTGAGTGAGTGAGGGAGTGAGCGAGGTAGTGAGCGAGGGAGGGAGCGAGGGAGTGAATGAGTGAGTGAGGGAGTGAGCGAGGGAGTGAGTGAGGGAGTGAGTGAGTGAGGGAGGGAGCGAGGTAGTGAGAGAGGGAGGGAGTGAGTGAGCGAGGGAGTGAGCGAGTGAGTGAGGGGGTGAGTGAGCGAGGGAGTCAGGGAGTGAGTGAGGGAGGGAGTGAGCAAGCAAGGGAGTGAGCAAGCAAGGGAGTGAGTGAGTGAGCGAGGGAGTGAAGGAGTGAGTGAGCGAGGGAGTGAACGAGTGAGCGAGGGAGTGAACGAGTGAGGGAGTGAGTGAATGAGCGAGAGAGTGAGTGAGGGAGTGAGCGAGAGAGTGAACGAGTGAGGGAGTGAGTGAATGAGCGAGAGAGTGAGTGAGGGAGTGAGCGAGGGAGTGAACGAGTGAGGGAGTGAGTGAATGAGCGAGAGAGTGAGTGAGGGAGTGAGCGAGGGAGGGAGTGAGCGAGGTAGTGAGCGAGGGAGTGAGTGAGTGAGTGAGGGAATGAGTGAGGGAATGAGTGAGGGAGTGAGTGAGCGAGGGAGTGAGTCAGCTAGGGAGTGAGCCAGCGAGTGAGGGAGTGAGGGAGTGAACGAATGAGTGAGGGAGTGAGCGAGTGAGTGAGTGAGCGAGGGAGGGAAGGAGTGACGGAGTGAGCGATAGAGTGAGTGAGCGAGCGAGGGAGTGAGCGAGGGATGGAATGAGTGAGGGAGTGAGCGAGGGAGGGAATTAGGGAGTGAGTGAGGGAGGGAGCGAGGGAGGGAGCGAGCGAGGGAGCGAGCGAGTGAGGGAGTGAGCAAGTGAGGGAGTGAGCGAGGGAGGGAATGAGTGAGGGAGTGAGCGAGGGAGGGATTGAGCGAGCGAGCGAGGGAGTGAGTGAGGGAGTGAGCGAGGGAGGAAATGAGTGAGGGAGTGAGCTAGTGAGGTAGTGAGCGAGGGAGCGAGGGAGCGAGCGAGGGAGTGAGGTAATGAGCGAGGGAATGAGTGAGGGAGTGAGTGAGCAAGGGAGGGAATGAGTGAGGGAATGAGTGAGGGAGTGAGTGAGCGAGGGAGGGAATGAGTGAGGGAATGAGTGAGGGAGTGAGCGAGGGAGGGAGCGAGGGAGTGAGCGAGTGAGGGAATGAGCGAGGGAGTGAGTGAGTGAGGGAATGAGGGAATGAGTGAGGGAATGAGCGAGGGAGGGAGTGAGTGAGTGAGGGAATGAGCGAGGGAGTGAGCGAGGGAGGGAGCGAGGGAGTGAGCGAGGGAGTGAGTGAGTGAGGGAGTGAGCGAGGGAGTGAGCGAGAGAGCGAGGGAGTGAGTGAGTGAGGGAATGAGTGAGGGAATGAGCGAGGGAGTGAGTGAGCGAGGGAGGGAATGAGTGAGGGAGTGAGCGAGGGAGTGAGCGAGCAAGGGAGTGAGTGAGCGAACGAGGGAATTAGGGAGGGAGGGAGTGAGCGAGGGAGGGAGTGAGTGACAGAGTGAGCGAGAGAGTGAGTGAGCGAGGGAGGGAGTGAGCGAGGGAGGGAGTGAGCGAGAGAGGGAGTGAGTGAGTGAGTGAGTGAGTGAGCGAGGGAGGGAGTGAACGAGGGAGGGAGTGAGTGAGCGAGGGAGGGAGTGAGCGAGAGAGTGAGCGAGGGAGGGAGTGAGCGAGGGAGGGAGTGAATGACTGAGGGAGTGAGCGAGAGAGTGAGCGAGGGAGGGAGTGAGCGAGGGAGGGAGTGAGCGAGTGAGTGAGTGAGGGAGTGAGGGAGTGAGCGAGGGAGGGAGTGAGCGAGAGAGTGAGGGAGGGAGTGAGTGAGCGAGGGAGTGAGCGAGGGAGGGAGTGAGCGAGGGAGGGAGTGAGCGAGGGAGTGAGCGAGGGAGGGAGTGAGGGAGTGAGCGAGGGAGGGAGTGAGGGAGTGAGGGAGTGAGCGAGGGAGGGAATGAGCGAGAGAGTGAGGGAGGGAGTGAGCGAGGGAGTGAGCGAGGGAGGGAGTGAGCGAGGGAGTGAGCGAGGGAGTGAGCGAGGGAGGGAGTGAGCGAGGGGGGGAGTGAGGGAGGGAGTGAGCGAGTGAGTGAGGGAGGGAGTGAGCGAGGGGGGGAGTGAGGGAGGGAGTGAGCGAGTGAGTGAGGGAGTGAGGGAGTGAGGGAGTGAGCGAGGGAGGGAGTGAGCGAGAGAGTGAGGGAGGGAGTGAGCGAGGGAGTGAGCGAGGGAGGGAGTGAGCGAGGGAGTGAGCGAGGGAGGGAGTGAGCGAGGGAGTGAGCGAGGGAGGGAGTGAGCGAGGGAGTGAGCGAGGGAGTGAGCGAGGGAGGGAGTGAGCGAGGGAGTGAGCGAGGGAGGGAGTGAGCGAGGGAGGGAGTGAGCGAGGGAGGGAGTGAGCGAGGGAGTGAGCGAGGGAGTGAGCGAGGGAGGGAGTGAGCGAGGGAGTGAGCGAGGGAGGGAGTGAGCGAGGGAGTGAGCGAGGGAGGGAGTGAGCGAGGGCATGTCTATAAGAGGACTGGAACGCTGCAGCTTCATGTGTCGGATCGCTGTGCTCTCCTGTTTCACCAGCTGTGGGATATTCTTGACGAGCTTTCCCTCTGGAGGCTCGGAAACACAGCCTGATGTCTCCCTGAGCACTAATATATGTCAGAACGCACAAACTAACATAAAACTCGGTTAATTATTAATCTTTGACAGGAAGATTTTTGCTATCAAGGGTTGAAGGGTTGTGAAGATCAGCTTATACCGCAGTGCTTTTAGATTTATTATTTAACACGGTAATAGGAAAATATATACTTTTATTTGGAAGAACAGGAATATCAGGTCATTTATCTCATCAAGGCGATTTAATGCTATTGACTTTGAAGTTTCTTATACTGTCTTTAAAATTAAATGGATTCAGAATTGTCTCATATCTAATAACAAATTGTGGTATTATATCCCAGAATGAGTTTTTAACCCTTCAGGGTCAAAGATCACCGATGGCTCCAGATTATTATTGTTCAACATTCTCCTCACATTAAAACATCGTGATCTGGACAAACATCATTAGAAAGATTAAAGACTCCAGTTCCACTGTTTATTATAAAACTGGTTGCAGTGACATTCTTTTCTTAATTTATGTCAGGAGTGCAAAATAATCAGTCTGTAATGTTTGTCATTTTGAATAGAATATCATCTCTCATGCAGTCAGTCACGTCTTCTCAGTTTATACGTGTTCACATGTATCACAGCGTACGTTACGGATCTTAGTTCACAGTGCGCATATCTGGAGAAATATTGATTTATTATAACATTTTGAAAATATTTCATCATAATGAAAACCCTTTCTATTCATTCCCACTGAATGATGCGATGTGACGAGCTGAGAGCGCTCAGAGCGAGTCTCTCAGTCGCTGTTGTTCAGAAATATTCTGTCTGAGGTTCACATGAATATTCATGATTTTCCTGTTTCGTGTCAAAGTGCCACTGAATATATCAGCGCACGCAAAACAGCTAAATTACTACACCTTGAAACAAGAAGCAAATAAACGCACGATTACGATGATATATGCATGGCTTGTGTGATTTTCGTGTGTTTTGGGGTATTTTCCAGTGACTTCAGCTGTTACACACCGTCTGAAACACACACTTCTCTACGTGACATTGTGACATTGTGATGATGGCAAGCCTGTACAGTTTTCCTATGCAATTTAAAAATAGTAACGGCTGGCCTCTGTTCAAGGAGACTGCCATGTGAACAATGCTTTAAAGATTTATGCACTGTGTTATATAACTAAGTACAATCTGCAATGTTAAATAAGTTAATGTTAATGAGTCTTGAACTGTAAACTCTCAAGCGTTGGCTTTATTGGTTATGTGTCTATTCAGAACAAAGTTTTTTATTTTGGGTTTGTCCTCTGAGCGCTGCTGGCCAGAATGAGGCGTCTGGTGTGACGGCTTCAAGTTTCTCCTCATATGCAACTTTATATTAATAAATCCCTGTCAAGCTGTCTAATGTTCATAAGCTCTGCTGTACAAACACAGCTTCTCTCTGTTGGTAGGAATAATAAAGATATTAAACATAAGAAAAGAACACTGCTTTTTGGATATTGGTTTATAAATAATGTTTTATTGTTGACACAGTTGCTTCTCCATGACAGTCACTTGGAGAATTTCTGGATAAATTAAACTTCAGTATTGCATTATTTGCATTATGAAGCTGTTTCTGATGCGATTCCTCCACTTTAGTGTAGATTTGAATATAAATTGACTTCAGATTAAAGTAAGATGCTACAAGTAATGTTGATAAAAAATGCAACAATAGTTTCCTTAGACAGCTTTGCCGTTCTTTCAGGACGTTCGGTGGGATTTCATGGTTTCAGCAGATTCTGGGTCATCTCATGATATTTCATATTCATTATATTTACCCAGTAAATCAGGTCATAAAAAGATTCAAGAAAGATATTGATTTGAAATGTGTGTTATGTAATGTGAATCATGAGAGTATTTCTCATCTTTTTTTATTGTAAAATTCTTGTGTAATTCTAAGGTATTTTTTAGGGATTTCTGGAACTGACAAAAATATTTTTTCTATGAGTCTTTAGAAAATATGTTTTTTGCTTTTAATTTGTTTATTATCTTAGAGAAATATCATATTCATAAATGCCTAGGATGAAAAAATACACATAGTTTTGTAAAATTAAAGTTTGAGTTTGTTTGAATCTTAGAGCAATCTGATTTTATTGCTATTATTATTGTTATTTTGTATTTATTTGTTGGTTTAGGGTATGAATATGTTGTGATATATGAATATAATGTTTCATCGCTCGTCATCGGCCACGCCCCCGTCACGCCCCCACCCGCCTTTATAAAAGAGGCGCACGCGCACTGCGCTCTCTGTCTCCGGTCGCTTCCGTCCTCAGGATCCGCTTCACGATCGCCTCATCGAGTCTGTAAGGTGTGTGTTTTTGATTTCAGAAGTCCACTTTTATTTCCTTCGTTTGCATCACGATAGCGCTGTGGCTTTATTCGCTGGTTGTGTGGTCTGCACGTGCGCGCTCTCTCTCACACACACACACACTCTCACTCAAACACACGCTCTCTGTCACTCACACTTCAGGCCGAGATTATAGCAGTGCGACAGAATCACGTTTAATCGTGGAAATGGGTTCGCTACATGAATTAGATCGCGGCATGAACATCTGTAACCTCTGTAACATGCGGTTGTCTGTCTGAAGAGCTACTGCGCATGCGGGTGTCTGTCTGCCGCGCTACTGCGCATGCGGGTGTCTGTCTGCCGCGCTACTGCGCATGCGGGTGTCTGTCTGCCGCGCGCCTCGCATTTTTCTGACTGGATTCAATCAACTTGTTGAATGTGAAGTTTGGCTTAATTCAAACATAGGTCGTGTTATATTGTAATGCAGTCAGCTAGACATATTCTCGCCACACGCGATTGTCTTGTGCAAAGATAATGTCTGAATCTGAACGAGAAGTTTATTTCTAGAGGGTGAGGAGAACATTTCCGTTATGCCGTGATCAGTGGAATCTGCTTTGCGCATGCGCGAGATCTTTGCCCGGTGAACCCGTGTCACCTGACTTGCTTTGGCAGGGAAGTTACGTCTTCTCGCAACACACACACACACACAGTGAAAGTGTTATAATATTTATTTGGCGGTGTGTCACCAGTACAAAAGGAGAGCAGCCACGACCTGATCACTCTTACACTAATGATGAGCATACTGAATCTCACCATAATTATATTTAATAATACTTACTGAACGGTTACTACATGCGTTAAATCCAATCGATATTAAAACAATTACAATATTCATTTATTTTTTATTGAAAGGAGTAAAGTAACATAAAGTAAAGCCATGAAAATTACTTGCTTTAATTTACTTACTTTAATTTTTACTATAATTCACCCCTGAAACAATTTATCCAATTTATCATGAATGAAAGTTTGAAACTCTGTCTGATTTTCTGACTCAAATCTGTCCATCATCCCTCCAGCGGTTCACACACATCTGTTATGAGTGTGTGTGTGTGTGTGCGCGTTCTCTCCTCAGACTCGTGTGTGTGTGTGCGCGTTCTCTCCTCAGACTCGTGTGTGTGTGTGTGTTCTCCTCAGACTCGTGTGTGTGTGTTCTCCTCAGACTCGTGTGTGTGTGTTCTCTCCTCAGACTCGTGTGTGTGTGTTCTCTCCTCAGACTCGTGTGTGTGTGTGTTCTCTCCTCAGACTCGTGTGTGTGTGTGTTCTCTCCTCAGACTCGTGTGTGTGTGTGTTCTCTCCTCAGACTCGTGTGTGTGTGTGTTCTCTCCTCAGACTCGTGTGTGTGTGTGTTCTCTCCTCAGACTCGTGTGTGTGTGTTCTCTCCTCAGACTCGTGTGTGTGTGTTCTCTCCTCAGACTCGTGTGTGTGTGTGTTCTCTCCTCAGACTCGTGTGTGTGTGTGTTCTCTCCTCAGACTCGTGTGTGTGTGTGTTCTCTCCTCAGACTCGTGTGTGTGTGTGTGTTCTCTCCTCAGACTCGTGTGTGTGTGTGTGTGTGTGTGTGTGTTCTCTCCTCAGACTCGTGTGTGTGTGTGTTCTCTCCTCAGACTCGTGTGTGTGTGTTCTCTCCTCAGACTCGTGTGTGTGTGTTCTCTCCTCAGACTCGTGTGTGTGTGTTCTCTCCTCAGACTCGTGTGTGTGTGTTCTCTCCTCAGACTCGTGTGTGTGTGTGTTCTCTCCTCAGACTCGTGTGTGTGTGTGTTCTCTCCTCAGACTCGTGTGTGTGTGTGTGTTCTCTCCTCAGACTCGTGTGTGTGTGTGTTCTCTCCTCAGACTCGTGTGTGTTCTCTCCTCAGACTCGTGTGTGTGTGCTCTCCTCAGACTCGTGTGTGTGTGTGTTCTCTCCTCAGACTCGTGTGTGTGTGTTCTCTCCTCAGACTCGTGTGTGTGTGTTCTCTCCTCAGACTCGTGTGTGTGTGTGTTCTCTCCTCAGACTCTTGTGTGTGTTCTCTCTAACTCGTGTGTGTTCTCTCCTCAAGAGTCATGGCTGCTAAAACCGAGCGCACGTTCATCGCCATTAAGCCTGACGGCGTGCAGCGAGGCCTGATGGGAGAGATCATCAAGCGCTTCGAGCAGAAGGGCTTCCGGCTGGTGGCCGCCAAGTTCCTGCAGGTGTGTGTGTGTGTTCATCAGCGCATGCTAGCGGTGTCTGCGCGCTCATGCTAACGTGTCTCTGCCCGCAGGCGTCCGAGGCTCTGCTGAAGGAGCACTACATCGACCTGAAGGACATGCCCTTCTACGCCGGGCTGGTGAAGTACATGAGCACCGGGCCGGTGCTGGCCATGGTGAGCCCTCGCGATCTGTAGCTGTATGCTAATGTAGTGTGCGATGCTAACGTGTGTGTCCGCAGGTATGGGAGGGCCTGAGTGTGGTGAAGATCGGGCGCATGATGCTCGGAGAGACCAACCCCGTCGACTCCAAGCCCGGCACCATCCGGGGCGACCTCTGCATCGAAGTGGGCAGGTGTGTGTGTGTGTGTGTGTGTGTGCTGGACTCATTACACGATCAGGTTACTTTTGCAATTTACAACAAAATACCCAAGTTACTTTTTCAATAAGTAATATTTGTAATGCATTAAAGTAATTTCCCCACACTGGTAATGACGCTGAGGTGTGTGTGTGCTTCAGGAACCTGATCCACGGCAGCGACTCCGTGGCCAGCGCCACTAAGGAGATCGGCCTGTGGTTTAAGGCGGAGGAGCTGGTGAGCTACAAGAGCTGCGCGCAGGACTGGCTCTACGAGTGAACACGACCCCTGCTGGAGAGTGTGTGTGTGTCGAGCACTTGTTTAAATAAAACCTGGAATCTCACTTTCATATTCTTCTCTTTATTCTTCACAATCATTCTCCAAACTAGCTTGTTTTTAAATCCAGCCTGACATGTGGACCCACTGGGTCTGGAATTAGCACCCGCCAAATGCGGCTAGATTTACCGTTTTAAATCTCTAAAGGCTATCTCCCACACCGGCGGGTGAATGTTCATACCAAAATAATAATGTGATGTTTATTACAATTGCATTTTGTGATGTTATAAAATGTATGGATGCTCTTTCGTTTCATTTTCGCCGTTCGTTATCCGATTATAATATTGAATTGGCATTAAATAAAAATAAAATTAACCCGTAAAAAATGATCACGGGTTTATTTTAACGTGCAAACCGCAGCATACAGAACAACAGAACCTGGATTCACATCACATGTACACTCACCTGCAGCATTTCTGACAGTGACAACAGAAAAACAATGAAATGTACATGATAAACCTAAAATAGACTTACACTAAATATATTTTTTTAACTTCAATAAACAAATTAAGCTGACCAAGAAAACACTGAATCCGGTTGAATTTTTGAAAAAACGGTGGTTTTTCATCCACAGCTTGTCTAGTTTTTATTTTAAAAAGTACCATGTCTGCATGATGTGGTTAGTCTGGGTCTCCGATGGCACAGATGGCACAGATGTCCCGGGAACACTGAGATGACGTCTCGCTGGAGTGGCCAGCTTCGGGAAACTCCTTCATTGCTCGTGGATGGTTGCTCCGCCAGTGATATTGCAGTGTGCTTGCACAGGTCTACTGCTGGGTTTTAAATCCGCATAGCATATTTTGCGAGTAAGTTCGTCGCTCTTTCTGTCGAAATGGTCCCACACAGTCACTGCTGCTTTTCACTCGCTTCATTGTGCTTGCTCAGCGAAATATGTATTTAGGCGCGTGTCAATAAATATAGGCTAAATACTGTTTTTGTTTTTTTGTAGCGTAGCCGCCTAAAAATAGATGCAGAATTATTTTTTAAAGGTGCAAAACGCAAGTCTCTGAGTTTTTGCAGAACTACGCCCCCTCTGGCGACAAGCGAAACTGCAACCATAGTTGTGCACGCTCATGGACCACACGCACACGCACGCATGCACGAGCACGAGCTGTTCATAACTAAAGGAGCATCTGCCGCACAGATCTTTGGTGTACAGCCAAAATGTCTTCAGTGGTAATAAAGTTATAAATCTGCAAGTCATTTCAAAAATATGGAAGGAAAGACATATGAGTAAATTACTCTTATGTGTGAGGGGAAAAACGGGGGTAGTAGAAAACTTTGTTTATGTTTTTACTGTATCCACCTATGATTGTATTGTTATGAAAACACGTTCATGAACAATATAATTGATTACTTCGCAAAAGCTCAAAATAATAATCATACCATACACAGTTGGTCAACAATGTTCACTCAAATGTCTCAAGGTAATAAACAATCAAATGTCACCATGACGTTTTCATAAAAGCCAAACAGGCTAATCCGCCGAAGACTTGCGGGGTTCAGCCTGTTATTGATCTGCTAAGTAGAATATTCCAATAACAATACATCCTTTTTCTGTTATAATTTACTCAAAATTTCTGTCTAATTATCGGTCATTTTTTCAGCATGTTATATCACACTCAAGAATCTTGAACTGTTTTGCTAATCCCTAAACTACATGTAGCGCTGATTTATTTAGTAGATATTTTGACAGGGACAATACACACTGACAAACATTAATGTGAAATGTGTCAATACTTTATTTAGTAAATAGTTAGTCTGCTAAACAGTATGAGTAAAGTAAAAATATTTACCCCTTTACCATTGTATTTCCCTTCCTGCAATGTTCAGAATAAAACATGTATTTTATCACAATACCAAAATATTTTACGTTTTCCTCGTTTTGATAGAATACGAGCTCCCACATACCTCATATATACTACATACAAAATGTACCACATTCACGGGAACAATTTACTATTTTTACCGAAAAATACAATATAGCCAATGCAACGGCGTTCTTCCTTGTTGGTCAATGACATGAACACCTTAGCATGTTAGCAATAGACACAAGGCTAACGTTACCGGTAGTCCATACACAAAAACATAGTTAGCATCTTTTATTGGATATGTTTTATGTTTCATGTTGTACTATTCTTCCGAATACAATTCCTAGTTTATGAAACTGTTCACTAACAATGGTAGTAAAACCAATTCTGATTGTACATGTATCTAGCTTACGCTAAAGCATTACACATTTTACGCATCGTCATTTGTTGTCATACATAGATTGGCCGTATCAAACATTAGAGACTGGGCTATATCTTACCGTTTTATCAAGAAAAAAGCCAACTGAGGATCCCGTTTGAGACCAAGAGCAGACCGGAGATCTCTCCATTTGTTGAATGCCTTCCCGAGGTAGACTCTCGTCTTACTCCGACGCCTGTCTGACTCCAATTTGGACCTTTTGGTGGCACTAGACGACAATTTTCTTTTCTTTACTTTACGTGGAGTTTGCGTTGGGGTTTGGAATGGACTACAAGCCGGTCTCTTTGAATCCATCTTCTACCTTTGACGCACGAGTTGTCTTCGCTGATGCGGAGAATGGCGGCGCCGGCGAAAACACAAACCTGCGAGACATAGCCTGGTGAGCGTGAACGCGCATGACGTCACGCCCAGTCTCAAATTCGAACCCGAATCCCTCTTATTTATTTTACTGTACAGGATTATAGAGGCAATTGCAGTGATCAGAGAAGGGCTCATTCAGTCCATCAGGCAATTGTTTATGCATGTATGGGTTAGAAAACGTGTATTTTTAACATGAATTGTTGCGCAATGCAGCTTTAAAGTCTTAATAAAAATGTTTTTCTAAACTTGGACTATTGTTTTTTACTTACAATATTTGTACATTTAAAAAGTATTTTAATTTTTAAATTATCGTTAAAAAATATCTGCCGAGATTCGGACTTCCAACCGATCCGCAACAGCCGCTGACTGTCTGACGGTAACCCCTGAAATCCACCGGATCCGTCTACGGCGCGGAACGTCAGCGCCACGGTTTTGATGCGTCCCTAGCTCGGCGTCAAATCCACTGGAAGCGTCTCAGACGCGTTTCAGCAGCGGAGCGTTGGTGACGTCTTCATTTTCCTACTACATAATAATAGTTACAATATTAATCCCATGACAGTAATAACCATATATTGTAAAACACATGCACTGAAAAGTAAAAGCAACTTTCATAATTCGTTTTGTACTAATTTCTATGCTTAAAAGAGATAAACACATGATCTTTTATTTTGGCGGAAAACATGGTTTACAAACGCGTATCATTACAATTCTAGTAAAATGCGTAATCATCAACTATGCAGACGTGTAAATAATGTGTAACTGGGTAATGGGTTCCTACACTCATCGCCTCAGTGTTCTGAAAGTTGCCTAGTTCTGCTGACCACAGTTCTCTACACTCACTCATTCTCTCCTGATCCTCCTCAATATCCTCATCAGACACTTGAAGGGCCCGTTTCTTTTATTCACGCTATTTCTCTGCACATTCCCACATTCGTTTCTTCTCCATCTCTGACTATTTTGACAGATACACACTGACACTGCACGCTCGCTCAGAGCCCAAAGGGAGAGCTGTTTAAAGATGTGATTGGACCAGCCCAGTGTCAATCAAGAAAAGAACCAATGGGCCGCTGATCTACGTGTTTCATGGGCCGGTCTACGCTGACATTACACCGGCACAAAGATCCCAGCGCCGCCAATTAAGAAAAACTAAACGAATGGGCCGCCGGTGTACGAGTATTATGGGCCGTTTAGACACAAACAGGGAACTATACTGCGACCAAAATGGTCGCATATGCGACCTTTTGAAATGCCATTGCGACCCTAATTTTTAATGGGTCGCAAATGTATCACTGATTATTTTTGTACCTATGTTTTTAGGCAATATGCTATGCTTTACTATGAGCATTTATTAAAACAGAAATGTGTATTTTAAGAATACGTTTTATAACGTGCTCTGAGCATTCAACACATCAAGTTGGCTTCAGCCCCGCGACCGTTACTTAGATTAAAACGTACCATTGTATCAGTGCTGCGCGAGCTCTCTCTCTCAGAAACACGGACGCGCGCACACAGAGAGAGAGAAGATAATTGTAAAATGAAAATTGGCTATAGTTTAAATTTTGTTCTTGCTTGTTTTTTTTCTGTCAAAATGTCAGAAAGCATTTTGTATTATCCATCCGTGTTTTTAAAATGCGTTAAATGACGGCCGTTTTACTGCTAACACAGCCCTCATTATAGGCCTATGTCGGATTCATTTAACTTATACTTGATATTATAATAAGTGATTTGTTATGCTATTATTGGACTTCTTTCTATTCATTGTCAACTGTTTTCTATAAATATGTTTGTATTGGCTAACATTTATTCAGCTAATGCGTGTCCTGTTTAAAATGTGCAATGTTCAAACGCAAAGACAGCACGTCACAAATAGAAGCCGTTTTCCCTGGATATTGGAATAATAAATACAACACTTTTTTTTTCAGCATTTTTTTTTACTCTTTTCTAGGGGTTTATTAATTTTAGACAAGTTGACCAGCACACATTATATGCAATGCAATATAATGCATGCGTGTCCTATGTGTGACATATTTTGCACGCAGGTAAAGGTGCCCAATATCAGTCATTTCTAAAGTAAAAAAAAGAAAAGAAAAGTGTTTTTAAAAATATCTCTTTATTTGATTATCAGTACATTTGTTTTCTATACAGAGATATCGACCATAACAGCAATATTAATATCGGTTATCGGTATCGGCCACAATTTTCACATCGGTGCATCACTACTTACGAGTTCACGAGTCTGGCCATCTGTGCAAACCATAGCATGTTGAAATCCATTTTGCTCTTTATTGTGTACAGTATTTTCTATTGCAGTAAATCTATCCCAACCAATGTTAAAGAAAACAAAAACAAGGCGGCATGTGGTTTAAAACATGGCAAGTAAAATAAAAAGCACATCTGTATGCAATACAGTTTCATTATTGTTCATTATTATCCAGAGCGGCTTACTATAAATAATTTGTGCGACCAAATCATATTTTGCGCTAGTAACTGAAAAAGTTAGTAGTGCAAGTGCCACCAGTGGAAAAGGTTAGTGTAGTTCCCTGACAAACATTTTTTTTAAAGACAAGAGAATGATCTGTATCGGCCCAAAAAGCACGTCGGCCCACCGGGAAAATGCCCGGTATGCCCGATGGGCAGTCCAGCCCTGCATGATACAGTTAAGCAACATCACACGACCACGAGTGCTGAATACCATCACAATTGAAAATGTGACACTGATTTCATATAACAGTTCAACAAACAAGTAATTAATATCAAGTCACTTACATTTTAGACCCAATATTGACTGTTTTTGTTCTATTTGAGCAGCAAAAATAGTTCCAAACAAAGATCACAGCAGAACCACAGCGCATCTCACCAGAACACATCACCGCATTACTGAATGATTCAGCGCTTTGAACGAATCGGTTGAGTCAAAGATTCAATGACCCATTAAAGGATTAGTTCACCTCAAAATGAAAATGTCGTAATAATTTACTCACCCCAATGCCAGCCAAGATGTCCATGTCTTTCTTTCCTCAGTGGAAGAGAAATTAAGTTTTGGAGGAAAACATTTCTGGATTTTTCTTCGAATAATGGACTTCAATGACAACCAGCGTTTTGAAGTCCAAATCAATGCAGTTTCAAAGGTCTTTTGAAGTGCTTTAACGGACTGCACGATCAGCTGAGGAGGAGGGGCTTATCTCGCGAAACGATAGGTCATTTTCAAAAGAAAATAAGTCGGATTGAGCTGATCTGCAACGCGCCGGGAACTACCTCATCACGTTGAAAGGTCACGCTCGATGTCGCCGGCGTCGGCGGAAGTACCTAAAAAGTAAATTATTAGGAAATTTTCATTTTGAGGTGAACTAATCCTTTAAACAACTGCCTCATTCCTAAACGATTCAGCCGTTTGAACGAATCATTTGAATAAATGACTCAATAACTCACTCATTAAGACGGTCACCTGCTGCCACCTACTGGTGGTTTAGTTTCGTGTTTAAAAGTAGGCTATAATTCTATTATATTCAAAACATATTTAAAACAATCTCATTACATTATTTAATGCAGTTGTAATATTTCAGTGTAAATTAATTAATTTGATTGGTAACAGCCATATAGTTTCTTATTATTTCAATTGAATTTATTGATCAAATTTAAGAATTTAAAATGAAAGATGAAGCATATATTTAAACCGATTAGGGAAAAATGCTCTTTATAAAGGTTAAAATATCATAAATATACAGATTTAAATATGTAAAAGCTGACATAACACTGATGAGAATATTGCTTACACACACAAAATAATTTTTTACTTGGACAAGAGAATGGCCGATTTACTTGTTCGAACAACAAGCACATGAAAAGCCTTAATGTTGAGTCCTGAGTTATATTTTATATAGTATTATGTTTATGTGTCGAGGCTGAGTAGGTTTTACACATCAGCCCAGTCTATTCTGTAAAGTTAGGGATATGCTGGGTCAAGGTTATTTTGCACATTAATCTGATAATAATGTGAAACACCCAGTTTTTCTTATGCACACCCAGAGACGCTTTTCTGGCTACGCTAGTGCAGCAAACAAACAAAAAACCTAAATAGATATATATATATTTTTTACTTTTAAACCATTTAACTGATAGTATTAATCGGTATTTTTTTTAACTTTCAGAAAAGTATCTGATAGTTTTACAAAACCTTCAAATGTACTGTTATGAGCACCAGTTCCATGCTCACATCTTCCATGTCTTACTAATCGTTGCTCTGTTTTGACTTCTATGTACTCTTATTCATTCAACATAATACCTTATCTCAATTAAATGTACATTAATGTATATGTGACACAAAATTTAAAAAAATTCATCCTCATATTTCTGTGTACGGTTATGAAAATCATATCTGCATCTCTGCTCCACTGCTTCAGTCAAAGATCGATCTTTAGTTCAAGCTGAATAAAAATCTCCCCTTTTTTGATGTGATGCTTGGTCACAATAAGCTCATGCTAATTTCTCATGCCATTTTATTACATTTTATTTGAGTGATTACGCTGTCTCTTATGAGAGAACTGGTGCATGTTCGACGCTCAATACTGTTAAAATCATATAGTTTTAGACTTTTACTTGTTGGAAATGGAGCCTGTTCTCTAACGAGAGTACTCTCGTACTGCGTAATATCTTACGCTATGGGGAAAACCTCTTTTCCACGAGATATTGAAGCCAAAAAATTATCCTTAATTTTGTATTTATGTAAAACGCTGTGCGGCAACAGCAGCAGCCTATCGAGAGAGGCGCTGCGTGACACACATCCAATGGGGGCGATTCGCGCCCATTTCGTCACGTCCCGCCAGAAAGGGCGTAGTCTCGCCCTATAAATATAGCTCGATTAGACTGGTACAACTGGTTTTCATCTCTTCAGCGAAGCACACGCATCGCTGGATCCAGAGTGAGAAGCCGCGCCGTCGACATAAGCCTTCTGCGGGACGAGCCTTGGACCTGAAGCCGCTGGCCTTCACCTCGCCGCCTTCAGTCGCCGTACCTGCTACGCTTTCCGGCGGCAATGTCCTTTTACTCTGCTGAGAGTGTGTGTTCGCCGTCGCGACTCACACTCTCTCTCTCTTTATCTAAAAGAGCAGCGTCTTTTTAAAGATGCTTCGTTCCTGTGGCTCGTGCCGAGCCGCACTCAGCGACGGGGACCGCCATTTCATCTGCGTTTCCCGCCTGGGTAAGGATCATGCAGCTCTCGCGCTCGCTGAGCGAGCTATTGCCATGGTGACTCTGAGGACTCGCCTGGCATTTTTTCTCCGAGTCTGCACTCCCGCCAGCTGTAGTGCCGCGCCGTAAAGCGCCGTACTCAGCGGGTCCCCGTGCCTTCTCCAGCCCGTGAAAGCTCGCCGGTTCGCCCGCCAGCTTCACCAGCTTCAGTCGAGTCGCTCACTGACGGACAACGGCCGCCGCGCGCCGCCGCCTCCGCCATTATGACGATGAGATAGCTGCATCTGTAGAGAAGACCCCGCGGCTAACTTTCTTTACGTTATAAGAAAGCTGCCCCGCCCCCCGTGGGCGTGCGTCACCGGCGAAATGAGGATAGAGTGTGTTTTTAGTCCCGCTGAGGCCGGACCAATCTCCATTTCTCAAACATTTCTCAGCTCCTCTTAGTTTGAGCGGCTGAAAATGTCAATATTGAAGCGGTGAGCCTGTTGTATAACACGCACGCCTGCAAACAAACACCGACACACAAAGAACTGTGATGACGCTCTCCTATCTGCTCGACGCCCCCCGTGGGCGTGCGTCACCGGCGAAATAAGGAAGGAGTGTGTTTAGTCCCGCCGAGGTCGGACCAATCTCCATTTCTCAAACATTTCTCAGCTCCTCTTAGTGAAAATGTCAATATTGCAGCGGTGATCCTGTTGTATAACACGCACGCCTCCAAACAAACACCGACACACAAAGAACTGTGATGACGCTCTCCTATCTGCTCGACGCCCCCCGTGGGCGTGCGTCACCGGCGAAATAAGGAAGGAGTGTGTTTAGTCACGCCGAGGTCGGACCAATCTCCATTTCTCAAACATTTCTCAGCTCCTCTTAGTGAAAATGTCAATATTGCAGCGGTGATCCTGTTGTATAACACGCACTCCTGCAAACAAACGCCGACACACACAAAACTGTGATGACGCTCTTTATGTGCTCGGGCTATTTTAAGCTTTTATCGTTTCCCCCTGTGGTTCAGTGGCGAAACCCAAAGCCTTCGCACGGGAGACCAGTGTTCGAGCCCAGCTCTCGCAGTGGATATAAAAATAATTTTAGTCTCGCCACAGCCAGACTTACACCCAAACTTTTCACTCGTTCAGTTCCGATAAAATGCGACTGTTCCAGTGTATTTTGCAGTAAACAAGCCGGTACCATGGCCCGCTTGCCTGCACACACAAATGCCGTTTCCACGGCGACCCAGAAAAATCATGTAAGCATTGTATTTTCTGGTATTCCGGCCACAGCCGATGGTGTTATGAGTGTATTAAAAATGCCACAGCCCAGTGTTCATTTTTACACACAAACACAGCCCGCCACAGTGCAGGGCTTGCACAAATGTGTTCGACTCATGTTAATTGTGCATTAATTATAGTGAATGTGCCCACAACCCAGTGCCCACAAACACTACACACTGCATTTGCCACGTTTTCTGTAAAAGAAACCAACACACATACAGTCAGCTAAGGCCCACGGTGCTTAAGTCTCGCCTCGGCAAGACTCTACCGAAACTTCTCGCTCGTTCAGTTCCAAACAATGTGACTGTTCCAGTGTATTTTGCAGTAAACAAGCTGGTACCACAGCCCGCTTGTCTGCACATAAACGCCGTTTTTACGGCTACCAAGATAAATCCAATAAAGAGTGTTTTTTTTTCTTCTGGTGTCCCGGCCATAGCCGATGGTGCTATGAGTGTTGTAAGAATGCCCACGTCTCAGTGCCCATTCCCACACACAGACACAGCCCGTCACAATACAGGGCTAGCACAAATAAAACCGACTCATGTCGGTTGTGCAATAAATGTAGTGTACGTGCCCACAACGCAGTGCCCACAAACACTACACAAAGCGTGTCCCACGGTTTCTGTAAAAACGAAACCAACACATTCTCAGTCGGCGCGAGCAGACAGTGTTATCAGTGCAGTGAATGTGCCCGCTATCCCGCGCCCGCATTCCCTCACAGACATGCCGAACCCTATAGGGCTCGTCCCGCTCGCATTCTCTCCACAACATGTCAGAGAGAAGCTGAGCGTGACCGGGCTGCCCGCTGTGATCAGCGTACCCCCCGCCTCGCACACTGTGAACACAGTGTTTATTTCCCAGCACACCGGAGCTCTCCGGCCGCATTTATGCCGCGGCCAGAGCCCAGATTTCATTCTACCTCTAGCTATTCATGCAGATGCGTGGGCAAAACTTCCCGGGGTATCAGAATGG
The DNA here is from genome assembly GCF_051911475.1 of Siphateles boraxobius. Lineage (NCBI taxonomy): Eukaryota > Metazoa > Chordata > Actinopteri > Cypriniformes > Leuciscidae > Siphateles > Siphateles boraxobius. The sequence continues at coordinate 97,604 of NW_027508796.1, forward strand.
GTGCTGAAGACTATAATAAGAGGCTATTCGCTACAGTTCGCTCGTCGCCCCCGCCGTTACGCGGCGCGAGTCGAAACGACGGTGAAAGAGGAAGTATCTCATCTACTGCGAGCCGAGATAGCGAAACTACTGAGCAAAGGGGCTATAGAACCCTTATCTCAGGCTCAGAGCAAAGGGGGTATTTACAGCAGGTATTTTCTGGTACCGAAAAAAGACGGGGGTCTCAGACCCATTCTAGATCTGCGACAGCTGAACAGAGCGCTCGCGAAGCGCCAGTTCAGAATGATTACAACCAGGAAAATCCTCGCGCAAGTTCGCCAGGACGACTGGTTTATGTCAATAGATCTGAAAGACGCATATTTTCAAATACAAATAGCGTCGCGTTACAGGCGATTCTTCAGATTCGCCTTCGAGGGCCAGGCATACCAATACAAAGTCCTACCGTTCGGCCTGTCCTTGGCACCCCGTACATTTACGAAGTGCATGGACGCGGCTCTCGCACCCCTGAGACTCCAGGGCATGCGAATTTTGAACTACTTGGACGATTGGCTGATTCTAGCTCGGTCACGATCAGAGCTCATAGAACACAGGACCACATTACTCGAGCATCTCGAGAATCTGGGTCTCACAGTCAATTGGGCGAAAAGTTCGCTGTCTCCCAGCCAGAAAATCTCTTTTCTGGGAACAGTGCTGGACTCGCTATCCATGACAGCGCGCCTGTCGCCAGAGCGCGAGCTGGACATTCAGCGCGCCGTGAAATCCTTCCGCCGCGGCTCGATAGTCCAGCTCAAAAGGTTTCAGAAAATGCTGGGCCTCATGGCCTCAGCAGCTTCAGTGCTCCAGCTGGGTCTGCTTCGCATGCGCCCACTGCAGCTGTGGCTGAAAGCGCGAGTTCCCCCCCGGGCATGGACCGCTGGCCGGTTTCGCCTCCGGGTCGATCTGGAATGCGTTTCAGCTCTGGAACCATGGAAAGTAACCGACTGGTATCAGTCAGGTGTGAGTCTGGGGACTCCCTCGAGTGTGAAGGTGGTGTCCATGGACGCCTCCACCTCGGGATGGGGAGCGCTGCTCAAGGGCAGACCGTTCTTTGGCCAGTGATCAGAACGGGAAAAACTCCAACATATAAACTGTCTGGAAATGATGGCAGTCGAAAATGCGCTACGGCGCTTCTGTCCCCAGATAAAAGGCCACCACGTCTTGGTCCGTTCGGACAACATGTCAGTGGTGGCATACATAAATCGCCAGGGCGGCATCAAGTCCCGAAACCTTTACAGGCTAACGGAACGCCTCCTGGTCTGGGCTCAGCACAACCTGCTTTCACTGAGAGCGGCGCATGTGCCTGGTCACCTGAATCTGGGACCAGACAGACTGTCCAGAAACAATGTCCCAGCAAGGGAATGGTCGCTGCACCCGCAGACGATCCAACTGCTGTGGGAGACATTCGGCAAAGCGCAGGTAGACCTGTTCGCGTCCCACGAGAACGCTCACTGCCCGAAATATTTCTCCAAGAGCGAGGACGCGCTGGCCCACGTCTGGCCCCGCTGCCTCAAGTGCTGGAACGAATCAGGGAAAGCAGATGCCCAGTGCTGCTTGTGGCTCCGCTCTGGCCGAACCAGGCTTGGTTCCCAGTCCTGATGCGGCTGACCAGCACTGCCCCGTGGCCAATACCGTTGAGGAAAGACCTCCTCTCTCAGGCCAAGGGCTCGATTTGGCATCCTCGCCCGCAGCTATGGTCCCTACATGCGTGGGCCATCAACGGGTACCCGCTTACCTCCCGGAGGGAGTGTTAAACACGATCACACAGGCGGGAGCCCCGTCTACTAGACGGCTTTACTCCGCGAAATGGTCTGTGTTCTCTACCTGGTGTCAAGCTCAGGGCTTTTCACCCGTAGACTGCGGGGTCACGGAAGTGCTTTCCTTCCTTCAAGAGCTGCTGGATAAGGGCAGGACCCCATCCACGCTCAAAGTGTACGTGGCGGCCATAACAGCGTTTGCAAAACCTGTGTCTGGCCAGTCACTGGGGAAAAACGACCTGGTCGTGCGATTCCTCAGGGGAGCTCGGAGGCTGAACCCTCCTAGACCTCCTTCAGTCCCGGCGTGGGACCTTTCTACGGTTCTGGAAGCCATGAAAGGTGCCCCGTTCGAGCCAATCCATTTGTCAGACACGAAGCATCTGTCTTTCAAAACGGTGTTTCTTTTGGCTCTCGCTTCAGTGAAGCCGGTAGGGGACTTACAAGCGCTTTCAGTAAGCGCGTCATGTATGGAGTTTGGGCCTAATGACTCAAAGGTCATACTCAAACCAAGGCACGGGTACGTGCCCAAATCCCTCAACACACCGTTCTGGGCCCAGGTCATTTCCCTGTGCGCCCTTCCGGTTCATACTGAGGAGGTGGATGCGAGTCTCCTTTGCCCTGTCAGGGCACTGAGAGCTTATGTGTCCCGCTCGTCTGTCTTCAGACAGACCGAGCAGCTCTTCGTTTTGTTTGGCGGACGCTCCAAGGGACTGGCCGCATCAAAACAGAACTTATCCAGATGGATATTCGACGCCATAGCACTGGCTTACACTTCTAGGGGCCTGCAGTGTCCTTTAGGTGTCAGAGCGCACTCCGCGAGAGGCGTGGCCTCATCGTGGGCGTGGTATAGTGGGGTTACCTTGCAAGATATCTGTACGGCCGCGGGCTGGGCCTCGCCGTCTACATTTATAAGGTTTTATAACCTGGAGGTTCCCGCCTTACAAGCCAAGCTTCTGTCGGTATAGAATTCAGTGCTATCTGCCGCGCTGTGTCGGCCCAGATACTGAGTTTTGCCTGTGCATCGCTCACCGAGAGATAGAACAGCCCATGGGTGTTGAATAACCCTTTCTATTGCCCAGTTCAGGCTGAATACGTTCACCCTGTCTGCGTGGAGCACTGTCACATAACTAGCTCCTGTGGGATGCTATTTCATGGGGGATGATGCTTGCAGCCTCTCTTCTCCAACTCTCTGTGAGTCCATGGTGATTATGCACTATATGAGCCCCGGGCTTCTCCCCTTGGGACTTTGGTGTTGGATCCCAGTACGCACGGCGTTTTGCATAGTGTTCCCCATAGCGTAAGATATTACGCAGTACGAGAGTACTCTCGTAAGAGAACGTACTCGGTTACTAACGTAACCTCGGTTCTCTCTAGAGAGGGAACGAGTACTGCGTATCTTGCCGTGCATACACAGCTCTGGTTCGCTTCGGCGATGAAAAACAGTTGTACCAGCCTAATCGAGCTATATTTATAGGGCGAGACTACGCCCTTTCTGGCGGGACGTGACGAAATGGGCGCGAATCGCCCCCATTGGATGTGTGTCACGCAAGCCTCTCTCGATAGGCTGCTGCCGTTGCCACAGGGCAGCCAATAGGCGCGCAAGCCGCCTTGCCTATGTCTGCATGTTGCTGCACAGCGTTTTACATAAATACAAAATTAAGGATAATTTTTTGGCTTCAATATCTCGTGGAAAAGAGGTTTTCCCCATAGCGTAAGATATTACGCAGTACTCGTTCCCTCTCTAGAGAGAACCGAGGTTACGTTTGTAACGATTACTTTTTCTCCCACGCTTTATTTCTTCATTCTGTCACTGATGGAGTTTTGGTTCCTGACGCTTTTGGCTTGCTTAGTTTTGGACGTTTAATATTTAACAATATTATTGATCTCCTGCACTGACTCCATTATATGAGAACTGAACTGGACAATGACATCACGGTTTTCTCCAACAGAAATGAACCATCACTCCCCAGTCCTGCAGAGTTTAGATCCAACTCCAGTTAAACACACCTGGACCATCAGCTAATCGAGGTCTATAGGCTGGACACTTCCAGCTGTGTTGAGTCTGGCTGAGCTCTGGCTGAGCTCTGGCCCTCCAGGACTGAGTCTGGACACCCCTGCTCTAGAAACAAACTTTGTTGCATTATTTTACTGTTATCTCTGTAAAGCTGCTTTGAAACACTCTGTGTTGTAAAAAGCGCTATATCAATAAATGTGACGACGTGTAGTCGGCTTTATTTCTTCAGTGTTTCAGGGCAGCTTTACAGAGATAACAGCAAAATAAAGCTAACAGGATTAAATTCTGCAATTCAAAGCAGCTCTAAAGACACAATAGAAAACTCATTATTCAGTTCAAGCAAGTTCAGTTCAGAAAGCAGTGATGTCATCATCAGCTCAGTTCTCATTCAGCAGATTAATAATAATAAATGTGCTGAATATTAAGTGTTCTCGACTAATGAAGCCAGAGGAACTCAAACTCCTCGGGAGAATCCAGACTCAGATCTGTGAATATGATTATGATCCAGACTCAGATCTGTGAATATGATTATGATCCAGACTCAGATCTGTGAATATGATTATGATCCAGACTCAGATCTGTGAATATGATTATGATCCAGACTCAGATCTGTGAATATGATTATGATCTAGACTCAGATCTGTGATTATGATTATGATCCAGACTCAGATCTGTGATTATGATTATGATCCAGACTCAGATCTGTGAATATGATTTTGATCCAGACTCAGATCTGTGAATATGATTATGATCCAGACTCAGATCTGTGAATATGATTATGATCCAGACTCAGATCTGTGATTATGATTATGATCCAGACTCAGATCTGTGATTATGATTATGATCCAGACTCAGATCTGTGAATATGATTTTGATCCAGACTCAGATCTGTGAATATGATTATGATCCAGACTCAGATCTGTGATTATGATTATGATCCAGACTCAGATCTGTGAATATGATTATGATCCAGACTCAGATCTGTGATTATGATTATGATCCAGACTCAGATCTGTGAATATGATTTTGATCCAGACTCAGATCTGTGATTATGATTATGATCCAGAGTCAGACTGTGAATATGATTATGATCCAGACTCAGATCTGTGAATATGATTATGATCCAGACTCAGATCTGTGAATATGATTTTGATCCAGACTCAGATCTGTGAATATGATTTTGATCCAGACTCAGATCTGTGAATATGATTATGATCCAGACTCAGATCTGTGAATATGATTTTGATCCAGACTCAGATCTGTGAATATGATTATGATCCAGACTCAGATCTGTGATTATGATTATGATCCAGACTCAGATCTGTGAATATGATTATGATCCAGACTCAGATCTGTGAATAGGATTTTGATCCAGACTCAGATCTGTGAATATGATTATGATCCAGACTCAGATCTGTGAATATGATTATGATCCAGACTCAGATCTGTGAATATGATTATGATCCAGACTCAGATCTGTGAATATGATTATGATCCAGACTCAGATCTGTGATTATGATTATGATCCAGACTCAGATCTGTGATTATGATTATGATCCAGACTCAGATCTGTGAATATGATTTTGATCCAGACTCAGATCTGTGAATATGATTATGATCCAGACTCAGATCTGTGAATATGATTATGATCCAGACTCAGATCTGTGATTATGATTATGATCCAGACTCAGATCTGTGATTATGATTATGATCCAGACTCAGATCTGTGAATATGATTTTGATCCAGACTCAGATCTGTGAATATGATTATGATCCAGACTCAGATCTGTGATTATGATTATGATCCAGACTCAGATCTGTGAATATGATTATGATCCAGACTCAGATCTGTGAATATGATTATGATCCAGACTCAGATCTGTGAATATGATTATGATCCAGAGTCAGATCTGTGAATATGATTATGATCCAGACTCAGATCTGTGAATATGATTATGATCCAGACTCAGATCTGTGATTATGATCCAGACTCAGATCTGTGATTATGATTATGATCCAGACTCAGATCTGTGAATATGATTTTGATCCAGACTCAGATCTGTGAATATGATTATGATCCAGACTCAGATCTGTGAATATGATTATGATCCAGACTCAGATCTGTGATTATGATTATGATCCAGACTCAGATCTGTGATTATGATTATGATCCAGACTCAGATCTGTGAATATGATTTTGATCCAGACTCAGATATGTGAATATGATTATGATCCAGACTCAGATCTGTGATTATGATTATGATCCAGACTCAGATCTGTGAATATGATTATGATCCAGACTCAGATCTGTGATTATGATTATGATCCAGACTCAGATCTGTGAATATGATTTTGATCCAGACTCAGATCTGTGATTATGATTATGATCCAGAGTCAGACTGTGAATATGATTATGATCCAGACTCAGATCTGTGAATATGATTATGATCCAGACTCAGATCTGTGAATATGATTTTGATCCAGACTCAGAATCTGTGAATATGATTTTGATCCAGACTCAGATCTGTGAATATGATTATGATCCAGACTCAGATCTGTGAATATGATTTTGATCCAGACTCAGATCTGTGAATATGATTATGATCCAGACTCAGATCTGTGATTATGATTATGATCCAGACTCAGATCTGTGAATATGATTATGATCCAGACTCAGATCTGTGAATAGGATTTTGATCCAGACTCAGATCTGTGAATATGATTTTGATCCAGACTCAGATCTGTGAATATGATTATGATCCAGACTCAGATCTGTGAATATGATTATGATCCAGACTCAGATCTGTGATTATGATTATGATCCAGACTCAGATCTGTGAATATGCTTATGATCCAGACTCAGATCTGTGAATATGATTATGATCCAGACTCAGATCTGTGAATATGATTATGATCCAGACTCAGATCTGTGATTATGATTATGATCCAGACTCAGATCTGTGAATATGATTATGATCCAGACTCAGATCTGTGAATATGATTATGATCCAGACTCAGATCTGTGAATATGATTATGATCCAGACTCAGATCTGTGAATATGATTATGATCCAGACTCAGATCTGTGAATATGATTATGATCCAGACTCAGATCTGTGAATATGATTATGATCCAGACTCAGATCTGTGATTATGATTATGATCCAGACTCAGATCTGTGAATATGCTTATGATCCAGACTCAGATCTGTGAATATGATTATGATCCAGACTCAGATCTGTGAATATGATTATGATCCAGACTCAGATCTGTGAATATGATTATGATCCAGACTCAGATCTGTGAATATGATTATGATCCAGACTCAGATCTGTGAATATGATTATGATCCAGACTCAGATCTGTGAATATGATTATGATCCAGACTCAGATCTGTGAATATGATTATGATCCAGACTCAGATCTGTGAATATGATTATGATCCAGACTCAGATCTGTGAATATGATTATGATCCAGACTCAGATCTGTGAATATGATTATGATCCAGACTCAGATCTGTGATTACGATTATGATCCAGACTCAGATCTGTGAATATGATTATGATCCAGACACAGATCTGTGATTACGATTATGATCCAGACTCAGATCTGTGATTATGATTATGATCCAGACTCAGATCTGTGAATACGATTATGATCCAGACACAGATCTGTGATTATGATTATGATCCAGACTCAGATCTGTGAATACGATTATGATCCAGACACAGATCTGTGATTATGATTATGATCCAGACTCAGATCTGTGAATACGATTATGATCCAGACTCAGATCTGTGAATACGATTATGATCCAGACACAGATCTGTGATTATGATTATGATCCAGACTCAGATCAGTGAATATGATTATGATCCAGACTCAGATCTGTGATTATGATTATGATCCAGACTCAGATCTGTGAATATGATTATGATCCAGACTCAGATCTGTGAATATGATTATGATCCAGACTCAGATCTGTGATTATGATTATGATCCAGACTCAGATCTGTGAATATGATTATGATCCAGACTCAGATCTGTGATTATGATTATGATCCAGACTCAGATCTGTGAATATGATTATGATCCAGACTCAGATCTGTGAATATGATTATGATCCAGACTCAGATCTGTGATTATGATTATGATCCAGACTCAGATCTGTGAATATGCTTATGATCCAGACTCAGATCTGTGAATATGATTATGATCCAGACTCAGATCTGTGAATATGATTATGATCCAGACTCAGATCTGTGAATATGATTATGATCCAGACTCAGATCTGTGAATATGATTATGATCCAGACTCAGATCTGTGAATATGATTATGATCCAGACTCAGATCTGTGAATATGATTATGATCCAGACTCAGATCTGTGAATATGATTATGATCCAGACTCAGATCTGTGAATATGATTATGATCCAGACTCAGATCTGTGATTACGATTATGATCCAGACTCAGATCTGTGAATATGATTATGATCCAGACTCAGATCTGTGATTACGATTATGATCCAGACTCAGATCTGTGAATATGATTATGATCCAGACACAGATCTGTGATTACGATTATGATCCAGACTCAGATCTGTGATTATGATTATGATCCAGACTCAGATCTGTGAATACGATTATGATCCAGACACAGATCTGTGATTATGATTATGATCCAGACTCAGATCTGTGAATACGATTATGATCCAGACACAGATCTGTGATTATGATTATGATCCAGACTCAGATCTGTGAATACGATTATGATCCAGACTCAGATCTGTGAATACGATTATGATCCAGACACAGATCTGTGATTATGATTATGATCCAGACTCAGATCAGTGAATACGATTATGATCCAGACTCAGATCTGTGATTATGATTATGATCCAGACTCAGATCTGTGAATATGATTATGATCCAGACTCAGATCTGTGAATATGATTATGATCCAGACTCAGATCTGTGATTATGATTATGATCCAGACTCAGATCTGTGAATATGCTTATGATCCAGACTCAGATCTGTGAATATGATTATGATCCAGACTCAGATCTGTGAATATGATTATGATCCAGACTCAGATCTGTGAATATGATTATGATCCAGACTCAGATCTGTGAATATGATTATGATCCAGACTCAGATCTGTGAATATGATTATGATCCAGACTCAGATCTGTGATTATGATTATGATCCAGACTCAGATCTGTGATTATGATTATGATCCAGACTCAGATCTGTGATTATGATTATGATCCAGACTCAGATCTGTGACTGTAGATTGATATCTTTCAGAATATTTCATTCATTTTTTCACTCATTTAATTCTTCTTGTCAGCTGATTTGTGTTTTCCTTCTCCGCCTCTGCTGGAAGGCATTCAGACATCAGTTTCTCTCGTGTCTTCTCTGTCTCTCACACACACACACACACACACACACACACACACACACACTAGTTCAGCCTGTCAGACTCACTCGACCGCTTTAATCTCAAAGGAAACTCGTTTAACGGGACAGACTCACGACTCAGACACACAGACACACAGACACACAGACACACTGAGACTCAGACACACTGAGACTCAGACACACACATTCTCTGGACAGCAACAGAAGACAGTCAGAAACATCATATTCCGCGCAGCCGCACAGACACAACGGTAAGTGTGAGACTGTGTATATTCTCCTATTAATGAAATGAATGTTCTGTTAAAGGGTGGTGTTAAACGAGTTTAAATCAATTCAAATGATTAGTTCTCCGCTAAATCCAGGTCATGTTAAATCAGTTCATAAAGCACAGATATTCCGCTGTAATAACCGTGTGCTGTCAATCATCCCTGCGAGAGTGTGTTGTGGAGAACGAAGAGCTCAAACTGAAGATAACACACTTCATCAGATCCGATCTACTGATACACACTGTTACTATAAAGACCCTTATAAAAACACCGACTAACTGACTCTGCATACTGAAATAATAACCTTCTGCTCGAACAAACTGGACCTTTGAGGATGCAACGTAATTATTATACTAAATGACATTAAATGCATTTTACGCGCTGTATGTTGGAACTGTAATTATGCAACCTCACTAAAGCTCGGCCGGACATTGTTCAACCTGACTTTCAGCATTTTACAAAATGTTTGTGCAGCCGACCTTTGTTCTGAGATATGTGCACATCTACAGTAATTCATGATGATTGTGCATTTATAAGCAGAAACTCCTGCTGAAAAGACCAGCACAGTTTCCATACTGGTTCTTGCTGGTTTTGTCTGGTCGTGATTGACAGTGTGATATATTTGTGTGTGTGTGTCTGCAATGTTCATGGAATTATAAAGTAGTCAAGTCAACTTCATTTATATTAATAGAGATGTTTCACAGCAGCTTTACAGTGATAATAGGAGATTACAGTAACAGAGATTGTTTAGGCTTTACAGCAGATCTAGAATAAAGTTATTGTCCAGATAAAGTAAGTTTTGATTGATTCACTTCCGTTGTAAAGATCATTAATTATTAACTTATGGGCCGCTAACACGACACCGTTCTCAGAGAAAACAGAAACTTTAGTGTGTTCTGAATATCAGTGTTTGAGCTCGAGAACACACACTCTGAAACAGCTTCCAGGGTGCGACTTATGAAAAACAAATTAAAGGGATAGTTCACCCAAAAATGTAAACTCTGTCAGTAATTACTCTCCCTCATGTTGTTCAACCCCGTAAGACCTTCGTTCATCTTCGGAACACGAATTAAGATATTTGTGATTAAATCTGAGAGCTGGATCACTCCTCCATAGGCTTCTAAGGGATTGAAACTTGTTCCCCGAAAAAAGTTATTAAAGACATCGTTAAAATAGTCCAAGTGACTACAGTGGCTCAATCTTACGTTTATCAAGCGACGAGAATACTTTTAGCCTATGGAGGAGTTATCCAGCTCTCAGATTTAATCACAAATATCTTAATTCGTGTTCTGAAGATGAACGAAGGTCTTACGGGGTTGAACAACATGAGGGAGAGTAATTACTGACAGAATTTACATTTTTGGGTGAACTAACGCTTTAATGCGTTATCATCTCTGTGTAAACTTCAAAAACAGGAATCTGTGAGAGCGCTGACGGCGTGCACATGCGCATCACGTGTTTAGTCTATAGATCTGCGTGTTTGAGTATATAGGCGTGCAGTCTTACTTTACAAACTTACCTCAACAAATGACTTGTCTGGCAGCGCAATGAAGGATTATCCTGAGAGGATTCAGGCGGAGTCGAGTCTATAGCAGGAGCTGAAGCCAGAGAGCGGGCAAATAGACATATTGAAGGTACAATATGTAAAAATGTTTATCAAAATATCCAAAAAACACTTGCACAGTGCTAGCCTATATATTTCTTTCAATTGTGTACTTCAATTATCCTAAATGTTTCCAAGAATTTGTAAATTCAGAGAAATTCACAATTTTAAAAAGTGCCCGTCCCTGTTCTCATGTCAATGACGTAATATCCGCGCTATCCCTGGTTTGCGCTCGTACTGCCATAGTAACCATGGCGACAGACGTGGACAACTGCGTTACGTCTACGTCAACTGCGCGCTCGCGTTTTTGTTGTTTCGTTCAAACATTGTGGATCATGGCAAGCAAACGTTGGGACAAAAGGAGAACTAAAGCGAGGATCAGTATCGGCGTGGCGTTTCGAGATAAGGAGAGCTAGCGTCCGTGACTTCCACTGACAGAGACGCCGCTCTCGCATGAGCTTTACAGTGCGCAAATCTACATAACACTAATCAATGTTATATAGCTCAACGTGATGAAATGTTAGAATATGATCAGTATGTTATTATAATGTTGATCTACCTTATGCTAGTCACATACAGACAAACTAACACAGAATAACATTATAACTTTAACACACTCAAATGCAGTTTAGTGTGATAGTGTAGACCAAGAGAAACAGCACTGCGTTCCCTCACAAGCTTCACTCGTCTAATAAACTGTGTGAGTTATTGAAAATAACAGCTGCGTGAAATAAGCGTCAAAATCTACGGTTTTGTTATTGTAAGAGGTGAGCGCCCCCTAGCGGCTATATTTTGTATTGTAGCTTTAATTCATTTTCCCAAGAACAAAAATAAACTTAATTCAAAGAAAAAACTATTTTTCTGACTCCACTGACAGATAATTGTTCTTGTTTTAAGCAAAAACTCATTTCAGTCGATTATTTTCAGTCCAAATGAGTTTTTATTCAATCGGATTATTCACAATGGGAAGTTTCTGATTTGTTAGAAACTGAATTGATGATGTTGGATAAACGAGAGGGTCCTTCCTCCTTCCCTGAAGTCATGTAAATCTGCTGATAAAGTCCCTCTATCTCTGTGTGTGCGTGTGTGTGCGTGTGTCTGTCTCTGTGTGTATGTGTGTGCGTGTGTGTGTGTGCGTGTGTGTGTGTGTGTGTCTGTGTGTGTGTGTGTGTGTGTGTGTGTGTGTGTGTGTGTGTGTGTGCGTGTGTGTGTGTATGTGTGTGCGTGTGTGTGTGTGTGTGTGCGTGTGTGTGTGTCTGTGTGCGTGCGTGCGTGTGTGTGTGTGTGTGTGCGTGCGTGCGTGTGTGTGTGTGCGTGTGTGTCTGTGTGTCTGTATGTATGTGTGCGTGTGTGTCTGTGTGTGTGTGTGTGTGTCTGTGTGCGTCTGTGTGTGTGTGTGCGTGTGTGTGTGTGTGTGTGTGTGTGTCTGTGTGCGTCTGTGTGTGTGTGTGTGTGTGTGTGTGTGTGTGTGCGTGTGTGTGTGTGTGTCTGTGTGCGTGTGTGTGTGTGTGTGTGTGCGTGCGTGCGTGCGTGTGTGTGTGTGTGCGTGTGTGTCTGTGTGTCTGTGTGTGCGTGTGCGTGTGTGTCTGTGTGTGTGTGCGTGTGTGTGTGTGTGTGTCTGTGTGCGTCTGTGTGCGTGTGTGCGTGTGTGCGCGTGTGTGTGTGTGTGTGTGTGTGTGTGTGTGTGTGCGTGTGTGTGCGTGCGTGCGTGTGTGTGTGTGTGTGTGCGTGTGCGTGCGTGTGTGTGTGTGTGTGCGTGTGTGTCTGTGTGCGTGTGTGTGTCTGCAGGATCCTCAGATGGAGGGCGATCTCTCCTCTGAACAGGACCTCTCCTGCTCCATCTGTCTGGATCTCTTCGTCCAGCCGGTCTCCACTCCGTGCGGACACAACTTCTGCCAGGCCTGCATCGGGGGCTACTGGGCCTCGGGGCCCGGCTCCGGCTCCGGGTCGGTGTTCTGCTGCCCGCTGTGCAAGCGCGAGTTCCAGGAGCGGCCCGAGCTCAGCATCAACCGTGTGCTCGCACAGATCACACAGAAGTATAAGGAGATGCGGTACGGTGGGCCTCCTGAGCCCAAGCCGCGGCAGAGAGTCGCTAACGGAGCCGGCTCCGGAGAGCTGATCGTGTGTGACGTGTGCAGTGGCGTGAAGAGACCCGCCGTGCGCTCCTGCATCACCTGCACCGCCTCTTACTGCGAGCTGCACCTGCTCCCGCACCAGAACACACTCTTCTACTCCTCACACCGGCTCCTGGACCCCCACGAGGCCCTCAGGGGCCGAACCTGCCCCGAACACGGCCGCCTGCTCGAGGTCTACTGCCGCACCGACCAGAAGTGTGTGTGTGCCATCTGTGTGCTGGAGGAGCACCGCACACACACCACCGTCTCCGTGCAGACCGAGCGCGCCAGCAAACAGGTGCTACTCCTCACACACACACACACACGATGAAGAGGAGAGTCTTCCTCACACACACACGATGAAGAGAGTCTTCCTCACACACACACGATGAAGAGGAGAGTCTTCCTCACACACACACGATGAAGAGGAGAGTCTTCCTCACACACACACGATGAAGAGAGTCTTCCTCACACACACACATGATGAAGAGTCTTCCTCACACACACACACATGATGAAGAGTCTTCCTCACACACACACACATGATGAAGAGTCTTCCTCACACACACACACATGATGAAGAGTCTTCCTCACACACACACACATGATGAAGAGTCTTCCTCACACACACACACATGATGAAGAGGAGTCTTCCTCACACACACACACACGATGAAAAGGAGTCTTCCTCACACACACACACATGATGAAAAGGAGTCTTCCTCACACACACACACATGATGAAAAGGAGTCTTCCTCACACACTCACACAAACACACGATAAAGAGGAGAGTCTTCCTCACACACACACACACACGATGAAGAGGAGAGTCTTCCTCACACACACACGATGAAGAGAGTCTTCCTCACACACACACACATGATGAAAAGGAGTCTTCCTCACACACACACACAAACACACGATAAAGAGGAGAGTCTTCCTCACACACACACACACACGATGAAGAGGAGAGTCTTCCTCACACACACACATGATGAAGAGAGTCTTCCTCACACACACACACACGATGAAAAGGAGTCTTCCTCACACACACACACATGATGAAAAGGAGTCTTCCTCACACACTCACACAAACACACGATAAAGAGGAGAGTCTTCCTCACACACACACACACACGATGAAGAGGAGAGTCTTCCTCACACACACACATGATGAAAAGGAGTCTTCCTCACACACACACACATGATGAAAAGGAGTCTTCCTCACACACTCACACAAACACACGATAAAGAGGAGAGTCTTCCTCACACACACACACACACGATGAAGAGGAGAGTCTTCCTCACACACACACGATGAAGAGAGTCTTCCTCACACACACACACATGATGAAAAGGAGTCTTCCTCACACACTCACACAAACACACGATAAAGAGGAGAGTCTTCCTCACACACACACACACACGATGAAGAGGAGAGTCTTCCTCACACACACACATGATGAAGAGAGTCTTCCTCACACACACACACATGATGAAAAGGAGTCTTCCTCACACACACACACAAACACACGATAAAGAGGAGAGTCTTCCTCACACACACACACACACGATGAAGAGGAGAGTCTTCCTCACACACACACACATGATGAAGAGGAGAGTCTTCCTCACACACACACACACACACACACACACGATGAAGAGGAGAGTCTTCCTCACACACACACACATGATGAAGAGGAGAGTCTTCCTCACACACATACACACACACACACGATGAAGAGGGGAGTCTTCCTCACACACACACACACACACACGATGAAGAGGAGAGTCTTCCTCACACACACACATGATGAAGAGAGTCTTCCTCACACACACACACATGATGAAAAGGAGTCTTCCTCACACACACACACAAACACACGATAAAGAGGAGAGTCTTCCTCACACACACACACACACGATGAAGAGGAGAGTCTTCCTCACACACACACACATGATGAAGAGGAGAGTCTTCCTCACACACACACACACACACACACACGATGAAGAGGAGAGTCTTCCTCACACACACACACACGATGAAGAGGAGAGTCTTCCTCACACACACACACACACACACACACGATGAGGAGGAGAGTCTTCCTCACACACACACACACACGATGAGGAGAGTCTTCCTCACACACACACACACACACACACGATGAGGAGGAGAGTCTTCCTCACAAACACACACACACACGATGAAGAGGAGAGTCTTCCTCACACACACACACGCACACACACACGATGAAGAGGAGAGTCTTCCTCACACACACACACACACACACACACACACACACACGATGAGGAGGAGAGTCTTCCTCACACACAAACACACACACACACACACACACACGATGAAGAGGAGAGTCTTCCTCACACACACACACACACACAATGAAGAGGAGAGTCTTCCTCACACACACATGATGAAGAGGAGAGTCTTCCTTCCTCTCACACACACACACACACACACACACGATGAAGAGGAGAGTCTTCCTCACACACACACACACACGATGAGGTGGATCGTGTGTGTCTTCCTTCCTTCACACACACACACACACGATGAGGAGGAGAGTCTTCCTCACACACACAAACACACACACACACACACACGATGAGGTGGAGAGTCTTCCTCACACACACACACACACACGATGAGGTGGAGAGTCTTCCTCACACACACACACACGATGAGGAGGAGAGTCTTCTTCACACACACACACACACGATGAGGAGAGTCTTCCTCACACACACACACACACACGATGAGGAGGAGAGTCTTCTTCACACACACACACACACACGATGAGGAGGAGAGTCTTCCTCACACACACACACACACACGATGAGGAGGAGAGTCTTCTTCACACACACACACACACACGATGAGGAGGAGAGTCTTCTTCACACACACACACACACACGATGAGGAGGAGAGTCTTCCTCACACACACACACACATGATGAGGAGGAGAGTCTTCTTCACACACACACACACGATGAGGAGGAGAGTCTTCCTCACACACACACACACACACACGATGAGGAGGAGAGTCTTCTTCACACACACACACACACACGATGAGGAGGAGAGTCTTCCTCACACACACACACACACACACGATGAGGAGGAGAGTCTTCCTCACACACACACACACACACATGATGAGGAGGAGAGTCTTCTTCACACACACACACACGATGAGGAGGAGAGTCTTCTTCACACACACACACACACACACGATGAGGAGGAGAGTCTTCCTCACACACACACACACACACACACACACGATGAGGAGGAGAGTCTTCTTCACACACACACACACACACGATGAGGTGGAGAGTCTTCCTCACACACACACACACACACACGATGAGGAGGAGAGTCTTCTTCACACACACACACACACACACGATGAGGAGGAGAGTCTTCTTCACACACACACACACACACGATGAGGAGGAGAGTCTTCCTCACACACACACACACACACACGATGAGGAGGAGAGTCTTCTTCACACACACACACACGATGAGGAGGAGAGTCTTCTTCACACACACACACACACACACACACACACGATGAGGAGGAGAGTCTTCTTCACACACACACACACACACACGATGAGGAGGAGAGTCTTCCTCACACACACACACACACAGGATGAGGAGGAGAGTCTTCCTCACACACACACACACACACACACACACACACGATGAGGAGGAGAGTCTTCTCACACACACACACACACACACGATGAGGAGGAGAGTCTTCTTCTCACACACACACACACACACACGATGAGGAGGAGAGTCTTCCTCACACACACACACACACACACACACACACGATGAGGAGGAGAGTCTTCTTCACACACACGCACACACACGATGAGGAGGAGAGTCTTCTTCACACACACACACACACACACGATGAGGAGGAGAGTCTTCTTCACACACACACACACACGATGAGGAGGAGAGTCTTCCTCACACACACACACACACACACACACACACGATGAGGAGGAGAGTCTTCTTCACACACACACACACACACGATGAGGAGGAGAGTCTTCTTCACACACACACACACACACACGATGAGGAGGAGAGTCTTCCTCACACACACACACACACACACACGATGAGGAGGAGAGTCTTCTTCA
>NW_027508796.1:127500-177500 GCF_051911475.1 Siphateles boraxobius
ATTTGATGAATATTAATTATTGCTTTACTTTAAAGGATGTTACCTTGTATAATGAAAATAAAAGAATTTATTGTTAACCTTTTTATTTTATTAGCAAAATTTCACATACATAAACAAAAATGTATTAATTCATCTCCTATGTTAAATTTGTTTTGTTCTGACTTTGATTTTTAAATTTTTTCAATAAGACTGTTAAAAAAACAAAAAATCTGTGAAATATTTAAAATGCTATGATACACTCTTCAACCCCTGGGGCCTCATGTACAAAGACTTGCGTTGAATTCATACTAAAACATTGCGTACGGACAAAGCTGTAAATGTGCGTACGCACAAAAAAAAACAGATGTATGAATCTCTGCGTACGAAGGATCCCACGCATATTCTCTTAGTATATCCCAATTACCGTAAAAATGAGCGCACATGCACGAGCACAACGCCCCACCCAGTCTCCTCCCTTAAATATATTTAAATATGGTAATGAGTCCACTTTGGCGAAAGAAAGGAGTAAAAAAATGGCTAAAGCAAGCGGCAAGAAGCGAATCTTTACAGAAAGTGAATCGGAGGTGCTACTATCGGAGGTAGAAATGAGAAAAAATTAATGGCTAATGGTAATTTAAAATATGTCATGTAAATTCGGCCATCCGTCACAATCAGGGAACCGTGACCATAAACTGTAAAAAAATATGAACGTTGTGTCTGTGACGTCACATGCAGGGGTGGTAAAAGTACTCAAAAATTATACTCGAGTAAAAGTATATATACCTAAATAAAAAATGACTCCAGTAAAAGTGGAAAGTCCTCCATTCAAACATAACTTGAGTAAAAGTACAAAAGTATCCGATTTAAAACGTACTTAAGTACCGAAAGTAAAAAGTAAATATTCAAACTGTAAATATTAATAATTAAACAGATCACTTGTTTTGGGATTGATATGCAATGTTTTAATTGAACAAATTATTAGATACTGCAATTAAGAATTTGTTAGATTTGCAATCATAAGAGACAATGAAGCATCTTGCATCAATTCTAAACAATTTCATTAAGTTTAGTGACAGCATATTATGGTGCAATGACTGGTAGGACATTCTTTGATACAAATTTTACAATTTCAATTCAATTATTGTGGTTTGATTCCGATCTTGATTCAATATAGATTCATTTTGATAAATATTTGGTACAGTAGATGCATGTTAATTTTTAAATTAAGAAAATCTCACCTAATTCTGTAAACATAGGCTACAGAGAGCCCTGTCAGCTGGTATTATTAAATGTTAAAAATACATGTGATTTTTATTATAATAACAACTTTATAATATTTTAATGATATAAGTAAAAAATATAATAAATATATAGTGCACATATTTAGCAAAATACTAATTTATACTAATATTAAATATATTATAAAATACTAATTTTTCTAGCAAACTAACGTGCTATGGTCATTAAATGTTTTTTTTGTTTTTTTCTGAGGTAAATGTAACGTTATGTGACATTGTTCTCTTGGAAGTGCGTCACAATGAAAATGGGCAAAAAGGCGCGACGTGGGTGGAGTTGAATAATAGTTAAAAGACATAACTAAACGTGAGACTATGTGTATTGTGATGCATTATTATTCTAGATAAAAATGTATTATCATGCAGTAACTTACAATATTTGCTCTGAGCGTGTGTGTGACAGTGATTCATGCGTACACATGTCAGTCAGCGCGACACCGCACGTCAAGTTCGTAGAGAGCTTTATTCAGTCCATTTTAAATTCTGATAGATATTACCTAAGAAGTTCAAGTAATGCACTAGAAATCCGCGCTCACTTAAGGGACGAAGAGAAAGCACTGACACCTGCAGGATTTCATCTGACGGTACTTTTTATTTAACACTAAAAAGTTAAATAAGCATATTATAGTCTATCTGTACCGTAAGATCAACGAATGTGAACGAGCGTGGCCTCTATATCTTAGACGTTTTTAAATCTGAACTCCAAAAAGCAACGAAATTGTCAGACATCCATGAGTGCATGTTCACAGAGGAAAACAACTGAAGAACAGCGCTGGTTGTTCTCTCGACACTCCACAACGACGGAATCCAGCGGCGTGGGCGAAGGTATAAGAGGTGTATTAAATTGTATGAAATAATCCCGAAAAAAGTACAAACACGGCAGAGATGACGAGTTCAGCAGCTGGGATCAGCTATGATGGCTAACAGAGCAGACAAACGACTAGTAACAGCAGCGGCAATCCACCTGTCACTCAAGTGGCCACGCCCTTGATTATGCAGCATTTTAAGGCTTAACATAATTTAAACGGATGAGTTCTAAAAAAATTCACCCCCCTCACAGTGTCACAAAGGGCAAAATTAGCTGCCTAGACCAAAACAACTTAAGACACCAGGCTGTAATCATATTTGCTTCTGCGGTAAAGTTGGGCATTTTAACATGGGGGAGATACAGATTAGACTCACTTTTGCTGCCAGCCTCAAAAAAAATTACTTGCAGTTGAATTCACTTCCGTATTGGTTCAAGAGAGAGACGTTTGGTCTAGACTGGCGTGAGCTGCAGGGTGTTTACAGCATAGACATAATAAATACATAGACGCCCTATTGGCCGCTGGAGCGTACGTCAACGGCGCCGCCATATTGCGGAGGGCAACTTTCCCATACCCCTCATTACGGGAATTGAGAAAAATGCCTGGTTCGTGTGCTGCTCGGGGCTGAACAAATCGCCACACAATTGAAAACAGGTCTCAGGGAATTACCTTTCACAAACAAGACTGACATTTTTTTTTCTGGTTGTATTTGGTCATTATATAATTAGTATTAGTAACGTACACCATGTACAAACCACTGAAATCGGTTGATAAAGGTAAACGTTTTTATTGTTTTTATCCACGAAAACAGCAGCTCACCCGTTTACTTGCATTTGTTTACAGCGCAGTCTTGCCCTCAGCAAAATGGCGGACGCATTGACGTACCGCAGCAATGTTCCAAAGCGGCCAATAGGGTGTCTATGTATTTATTATGTCTATGGTTTACAGCGTCTGAGCCTCACACGAAAGCAATGCTGTCTATTGGACGCGGCTAGCGGCAACGCTACACAACAAATGACCAACAGTAAACTGATCGCGCTCTGTGTTTCTGACGCACTTCCAGCACTCGTTGGGCGGGACTTAGTTAAGTTTTTGTGGAGTTTTTTGTTGTTTTATTTTGTAGTATTTCGAATTAATGGTTTTAAAATATTATTAGTAATAAAATTTAAAAATCACTTGTTCACTCATTTTGGCGCCCCTAGCATTTCCCTATTCCGCCTATGCCACGGGCCGGCCCTGGTTCAGGAGTGTGTGTCGAACACGAGTGTGTTTGAGGAGTGTGTTGCAGGAGTGTGTCGAACACGAGTGTGTCTGAGGAGTGTGTTTCAGGAGTGTGTGTCGAACTAGAGTGTGTTGCAGGAGTGTGTTTGAGGAGCATGTTTCAGGAGTGTGTGTCGAGCAGAAGTGTGTTACAGTAGTGTGTTTCGAAAGGAGTGTGTTTGAGGAGTGTGTTGCAGGAGTGTGTTTGAGGAGCGGGTTTCAGGAGTGTGTGTCGAGCAGGAGTGTGTTACAGTAGTGTGTTTCAGGAGCGTGTCGAACACAAGTGTGTTTGAGGAATGTTGCAGGAGTGTGTTTGAGGAGCATGTTTCAGGAGTGTGTTTCAGGAGCGTGTGTCGAACTAGAGTGTGTTGCAGGAGTGTGTTGCAGGAGTGTGTTGCAGGAGTGTGTTGCAGGAGTGTGTTTGAGGAGTGTGTCGAACACGAGTGTGTTTGAGGAGTGTGTTTGAGGAGTGTGTTTGAGGAGTGTGTTTCGGGAGTGTGTTTTGGGAGTGTGTTTCAGGAGTGTGTTTCGGGAGTGTGTTTCGGAAGTGTGTTTCAGGAGTGTGTTTCAGGAGTGTGTGTCGAACTAGAGTGTGTTGCAGGAGTGTGTTGCAGGAGTGTGTTTGAGGAGTGTGTTTCAGGAGTGTGTCGAACACGAGTGTGTTTGAGGAGTGTGTTTGAGGAGTGTGTTTGAGGAGTGTGTTTCGGGAGTGTGTTTTGGGAGTGTGTTTCAGGAGTGTGTTTCGGGAGTGTGTTTCGGAAGTGTGTTTCAGGAGTGTGTTTCAGGAGTGTGTTTCGGGAGTGTGTTTCGGGAGTGTGTTTGAGGAGTGTGTTTCAGGAGTGTGTTTGAGGAGTGTGTTTGAGGAGTGTGTTTGAGGAGTGTGTTTCGGGAGTGTGTTTTGGGAGTGTGTTTCAGGAGTGTGTTTCGGGAGTGTGTTTCGGGAGTGTGTTTGAGGAGTGTATTTCCGGAGTGTGTTGCAGGAGTGTGTTTCGGGAGTGTGTTTGAGGAGTATGTTTCAGGAGTGTGTTTGAGGAGTGTGTTGCAGGAGTGTGTGTGAGGAGTGTGTTTCAGGAGTGTGTTGCAGGAGTGTGTTTGAGGAGTGTGTTTCAGGAGTGTGTTTCAGGACTGTGTTTCAGGAGTGTGTTTCAGGAGTGTGTTTCAGGACTGTGTTTCAGGAGTGTGTTTGAAGAGTGTGTTTCAGGAGTGTGTTTCAGGAATGTGTTGCAGGAGTGTGTTTGAAGAGTGTGTTGCAGGAGTGTGTTTCGGGAGTGTGTTTGAGGAGTGTGTTTCAGGAGTGTGTTTGAGGAGTGTGTTGCAGAAGTGTGTGTGAGGAGTGTGTTGCATGAGTGTGTTTGAAGAGTGTGTTGCAGGAGTGTGTTTCGGGAGTGTGTTTGAGGAGTGTGTTTCAGGAGTGTGTTTGAGGAGTGTGTTGCAGGAGTGTGTGTGAGGAGTGTGTTTCAGGAGTGTGTTGCAGGAGTGTGTTTGAGGAGTGTGTTTCAGGAGTGTGTTTGAGGAGTGTGTTTCAGTAGTGTGTATCAGGAGTGTGTTCCAGGAGTGTGTTTCAGGACTGTGTTTCAGGAGTGTGTTTCAGGAGTGTGTTTCAGGAATGTGTTGCAGGAGTGTGTTTGAAGAGTGTGTTGCAGGAGTGTGTTTCGGGAGTGTGTTTGAGGAGTGTGTTTCAGGAGTGTGTTTGAGGAGTGTGTTGCAGGAGTGTGTGTGAGGAGTGTGTTGCAGGAGTGTGTTTGAAGAGTGTGTTGCAGGAGTGTGTTTGAGGAGTGTGTTTCATGAGTGTGTTTGAGGAGTGTGTTGCAGGAGTGTGTGTGAGGAGTGTGTTTCAGGAGTGTGTTGCAGGAGTGTGTTTGAGGAGTGTGTTGCAGGAGTGTGTGTGAGGAGTGTGTTGCAGGAGTGTGTTTGAAGAGTGTGTTGCAGGAGTGTGTTTCGGGTGTGTGTTTGAGGAGTGTGTTTCAGGAGTGTGTTTGAGGAGTGTGTTGCAGGAGTGTGTTGCAGGAGTGTGTGTGAGGAGTGTGTTGCAGGAGTGTGTTTGAGGAGTGTGTTTCAGGAGTGTGTTTGAGGAGTGTGTTTCAGTAGTGTGTATCAGGAGTGTGTTCCAGGAGTGTGTTTCAGGACTGTGTTTCAGGAGTGTGTTTCAGGAGTGTGTTTCAGGAATGTGTTGCAGGAGTGTGTTTGAAGAGTGTGTTGCAGGAGTGTGTTTCGGGAGTGTGTTTGAGGAGTGTGTTTCAGGAGTGTGTTTGAGGAGTGTGTTGCAGGAGTGTGAGTGAGGAGTGTGTTGCAGGAGTGTGTTTGAAGAGTGTGTTGCAGGAGTGTGTTTCGGGAGTGTGTTTGAGGAGTGTGTTTCATGAGTGTGTTTGAGGAGTGTGTTGCAGGAGTGTGTGTGAGGAGTGTGTTTCAGGAGTGTGTTGCAGGAGTGTGTTTGAGGAGTGTGTTTGAGGAGTGTGTTTGAGGAGTGTGTTTCAGTAGTGTGTATCAGGAGTGTGTTCCAGGAGTGTGTTTCAGGAGTGTGTTTGAGGAGTGTGTTTAAGGAGTGTGTTCGAGGAGTGTGTTTGATGAGTGTGTTTCAGGAGTGTGTTGCAGGAGTGTGTTTGAGGAGTGCGTTTCAGGAATGTGTTTCAGGACTGTGTTTCAGGAGTGTGTTGCAGGAGTGTGTCTGAGGAGTGTGTTTGAGGAGTGTGTTTGAGGAGTGTGTCTGAGCCGTGTGTTTGAGGACTGTGTTTCAGGAGTGTGTTTGAGGAGTGTGTTTGAGGAGTGTGTTTTAGGAGTGTGTTTGAGGAGTGTGTCTGAGCCGTGTGTTTGAGGAGTGTGTTTTAGGAGTGTGTCTGAGGAGTGTGTCTGAGCCGTGTGTTTCAGGAGTGTGTTTGAGGAGTGTGTTTTAGGAGTGTGTTTGAGGAGTGTGTCTGAGCCGTGTGTTTGAGGACTGTGTTTGAGGAGTGTGTTTGAGGAGTGTGTTTTAGGAATGTGTTTCAGGACTGTGTTTCAGGAGTGTATTGCAGGAGTGTGTTTGAGGAGTGTGTTTGAGGAGTGTGTTTGAGGAGTGTGTCTGAGCTGTGTGTTTGAGGAGTGTGTTTGAGGAGTGTGTTTCAGGAATGTGTTTCAGGACTGTGTTGCAGGAGTGTGTTGCAGGAGTGTGTCTGAGGAGTGTGTTTGAGGAGTGTGTTTGAGGAGTGTGTCTGAGCTGTGTGTTTGAGGAGTGTGTTTGAGGAGTGTGTTTGAGGAGTGTGTTTGAGGAGTGTGTTTGAGGAGTGTGTCTGAGCCGTGTGTTTGAGGAGTGTGTTTGAGGAGTGTGTTTCAGGAGTGTGTCTGAGGAGTGTGTTTGAGGAGTGTGTTTGAGGAGTGTGTATGAGGAGTGTGTTTCAGGAGTGTGTTTGAGAAGTGTGTTTGAGTCGTGTGTTTCAGGAATGTGTTTCAGGAGTGTGTTTCGGGAGTGTGTTGCAGGAGTGTATTGCAGGAGTGTGTTTCAGGAGTGTGTTTCAGGAATGTGTTTCAGGACTGTGTTTCAGGAGTGTGTTTCAGGAGTGTGTTGCAGGAGTGTATTGCAGGAGTGTGTTTGAGGAGTGTGTTTCAGGAATGTGTTTCAGGACTGTGTTTCAGGAGTGTGTTGCAGGAGTGTGTCTGAGGAGTGTGTTTGAGGAGTGTGTCTGAGCCGTGTGTTTGAGGACTGTGTTTGAGGAGTGTGTTTCAGGAGTGTGTTTGAGGAGTGTGTTTGAGGAGTGTGTTTCAGGAATGTGTTTCAGGACTGTGTTTCAGGAGTGTATTGCAGGAGTGTGTTTCAGGAATGTGTTTCAGGACTGTGTTGCAGGAGTGTGTTGCAGGAGTGTGTCTGAGGAGTGTGTTTGAGGAGTGTGTTTGAGGAGTGTGTCTGAGCTGTGTGTTTGAGGAGTGTGTTTGAGGAGTGTGTTTCAGGAGTGTGTTTGAGGAGTGTGTTTCAGCCGTGTGTTTGAGGAGTTTGTCTGAGCCGTGTGTTTGAGGAGTGTGTATGAGGAGTGTGTATGAGGAGTGTGTTTCAGGAGTGTGTTTGAGAAGTGTGTTTGAGTCGTGTGTTTCAGGAATGTGTTTCAGGAGTGTGTTTCGGGAGTGTGTTTGAGGAGTGTGTTCCGGGAGTGTGTTTGAGGAGTGTGTTTCGGGAGTGTGTTTCAGGAGTGTGTTTCAGGAGTGTGTTTCAGGAGTGTGTTTCAGGAGTGTGTTTCGGGAGTGTGTTCCAGGAGTGTGTTTGAGGAGTGTGTTTGAGGAGTGTGTTTGAGGAGTGTGTTTCAGGAGTGTGTTTCAGGAGTGTGTTTCGGGAGTGTGTTCTAGGAGTGTGTTCCAGGAGTGTGTTTGAGGAGTATGTTTCAGGAGTGTTTTTCGGGAGTGTGTTCCAGGAGTGTGTTCCAGGAGTGTGTTCCAGGAGTGTGTTTCGGGAGTGTGTTCCAGGAGTGTGTTTCGGGAGTGTGTTTGAGGAGTGTGTTTCAGGAGTGTGTTTGAGGAGTGCGTTTGAGGAGTGCGTTTGAGGAGTATGTTTCGGGAGTGTGTTTGAGGAGTGTGTTTCGGGAGAGTGTTTGAGGAGTGTGTTTCAGGTGTGTGTTTGAGGAGTGCGTTTGAGGAGTGTGTTTCGGGAGTGTGTTTGGGGAGTGTGTTCCAGGAGTGTTCCAGGAGTGTGTTTGAGGAGTGTGTTCCAGGAGTGTTTTCGAGGAGTGTGTTTCGAGGAGT
The DNA here is from genome assembly GCF_051911475.1 of Siphateles boraxobius. NCBI lineage: Eukaryota > Metazoa > Chordata > Actinopteri > Cypriniformes > Leuciscidae > Siphateles > Siphateles boraxobius. The sequence goes on from NW_027508796.1 coordinate 135,542, forward strand.
GTGTTTCGGGAGTGTGTTTCGGGAGTGTGTTCCGGGAGTGTGTTTCGGGAGTGTGTTTCGGGAGTGTGTTTCAGGAGTGTGTTTCAGGAGTGCGTTTGAGGAGTGCGTTTCGGGAGTGTGTTTCGGGAGTGTTTTCCAGGAGTGTGTTCCAGGAGTGTGTTCGAGGAGTGTGTTTATGGGTGTGTTTCGGGAGTGTGTTCCAGGAGTGTGTTCCAGGAGTGTGTTCGAGGAGTGTGTTCGAGGAGTGTGTTCCGGGAGTGTGTTCTAGGAGGGCGTTTCCGGAGTGTGTTTCAGGAGTGTGTTTGAGGAGTGTGTTTCAGGAGTGTGTTTGAGGAGTGCGTTTGCGGAGTGTGTTTCGGGAGTGTGTTGCAGGAGTGCGTTTCAGGAGTGTGTTTCAGAAGTGTGTTGCAGGAGTGTGTTGCAGGAGTGTGTTTCAGGAGTGTGTTGCAGGATTGTGTTTGAGGAGTGTGTTTCAGGATTGTGTTTGAGGAGTGTGTTTGAGGAGTGTGTTTCGGGAGTGTGTTTCAGGATTGTGTTTGAGGAGTGTGTTTCATGAGTGTGTTTGAGGAGTGTGTTTCAGGATTGTGTTTGAGGAGTGTGTTTCAGGAGTGCGTTTGAGGAGTGTGTTTCAGGAGTGTGTTTCAGGAGTGTGTTTGAGGAGTGCGTTTGAGGAGTGTGTTTCAGGAGTGTGTTGCAGGAGTGTGTTTGAGGAGTGTGTTTGAGGAGTGTGTTTCAGGAGTGTGTTTGAGGAGTGCGTTTGAGGAGTGTGTTTCGGGAGTGTGTTTCCGGAGTGTGTTTCGGGAGTGTGTTTCAGGAGTGTGTTGCAGGAGTGCGTTGCAGGAGTGTGTTGCAGGAGTGTGTTTCAGGAGTGTGTTGCAGGAGTGCGTTGCAGGAGTGTGTTTCAGGAGTGTGTTTCAGGAGTGTGTTTCAGGAGTGTGTTTGAGGAGTGTGTTTCGGGAGTGTGTTTGAGGAGTGTGTTTCAGGAATGTGTTTCAGGAGTGTGTTGCAGGAGTGTGTCTGAGGAGTGTGTCTGAGGAGTGTGTTTGAGGAGTGTGTTTGAGGAGTGTGTCTGAGCCGTGTGTTTGAGGAGTGTGTTTGAGGAGTGTGTTTCAGAAGTGTGTTTGAGGAGTGTGTTTCGGCCGTGTGTTTGAGGAGTGTGTTTCAGGAATGTGTTTCAGGAGTGTGTTGCAGGAGTGTGTCTGAGGAGTGTGTCTGAGGAGTGTGTTTGAGGAGTGTGTTTGAGGAGTGTGTCTGAGCCGTGTGTTTCAGGAGTGTGTTTCAGGAGTGTGTTTGAGGAGTTTGTTTGAACAGTGTGTTTCGGGAGTGTGTTTCAGGAGTGTGTTTCGGGAGTGTGTTTGAGGAGTGTGTTCCGGGAGTGTGTTTCAGGAGTGTGTTTCGGGAGTGTGTTTGAGGAGTGTGTTTGAGGAGTGTGTTTGAGGAGTGTGTTTGAGGAGTGTGTTTCAGAAGTGTGTTTGAGGAGTGTGTTTCGGCCGTGTGTTTGAGGAGTGTGTCTGAGCCGTGTGTTTGAGGAGTGTGTATGAGGAGTGTGTTTCAGGAGTGTGTTTGAGGAGTTTGTTTGAACAGTGTGTTTCGGGAGTGTGTTTCAGGAGTGTGTTTCGGGAGTGTGTTTGAGGAGTGTGTTCCGGGAGTGTGTTTCGGGAGTGTGTTCCGGGAGTGTGTTCCAGGAGTGTGTTTCAGGAGTGTGTTTGAGCAGTGTGTTTCAGCAGTGTGTTTGAGGAGTGCGTTTGAGGAGTGTGTTTCGGGAGTGTGTTCCGGGAGTGTGTTCCAGGAGTGTGTTTCAGGAGTGTGTTCCGGGAGTGTGTTCCAGGAGTGTGTTCCGGGAGTGTGTTTCGGGAGTGTGTTCCGGGAGTGTGTTCCAGGAGTGTGTTTCGGGAGTGTGTTTGAGGAGTGTGTTTCAGCAGTGTGTTTGAGGAGTGCGTTTGAGGAGTGTGTTTTAAGGAGTGTGTTTCGGGAGTGTGTTCCGGGAGTTTGTTCCAGGAGTGTGTTCCAGGAGTGTGTTTGAGGAGTGTGTTTCGGGAGTATGTTTCAGGAGTGTGTTTCAGGATTGTGTTTGAGGAGTGTGTTTCGGGAGTGTGTTTCAGGATTGTGTTTGAGGAGTGTGTTTCATGAGTGTGTTTGAGGAGTGTGTTTCAGGATTGTGTTTGAGGAGTGTGTTTCAGGATTGTGTTTGAGGAGTGTGTTTCAGGATTGTGTTTCATGAGTGTGTTTGAGGAGTGTGTTTCATGAGTGTGTTTCAGGATTGTGTTTGAGGAGTGTGTTTCAGGATTGTGTTTGAGGAGTGTGTTTGAGGAGTGTGTTTGAGGAGTGTGTTTCATGAGTGTGTTTCATGAGTGTGTTTCATGAGTGTGTTTCATGAGTGTGTTTGAGGAGTGTGTTTCAGGATTGTGTTTGAGGAGTGTGTTTCATGAGTGTGTTTGAGGAGTGTGTTTGAGGAGTGTGTTTGAGGAGTGTGTTTCATGAGTGTGTTTGAGGAGTGTGTTTCATGAGTGTGTTTGAGGATTGTGTTTGAGGAGTGTGTTTCAGGATTGTGTTTGAGGAGTGTGTTTCAGGATTGTGTTTGAGGAGTGTGTTTCAGGAGTGTGTTTGAGGAGTGTGTTTCAGGAGTGTGTTTCAGGAGTGTGTTTGAGGAGTGTGTTTCAGCAGTGTGTTTGAGGAGTGCGTTTGAGGAGTGTGTTTCGGGAGTGTGTTCCGGGAGTGTGTTCCGGGAGTGTGTTCCAGGAGTGTGTTTCAGGAGTGTGTTCCGGGAGTGTGTTCCGGGAGTGTGTTCCAGGAGTGTGTTCCGGGAGTGTGTTTCGGGAGTGTGTTCCAGGAGTGTGTTTCGGGAGTGTGTTTGAGGAGTGTGTTTCAGGATTGTGTTTGAGGAGTGTGTTTGAGGAGTGTGTTTCATGAGTGTGTTTCATGAGTGTGTTTGAGGAGTGTGTTTGAGGAGTGTGTTTCATGAGTGTGTTTGAGGAGTGTGTTTCATGAGTGTGTTTGAGGATTGTGTTTGAGGAGTGTGTTTCAGGATTGTGTTTGAGGAGTGTGTTTCAGGATTGTGTTTGAGGAGTGTGTTTCAGGAGTGTGTTTGAGGAGTGTGTTTCAGGAGTGTGTTTGAGGAGTGTATGCTGCACATCTAGGAAAGAGAAGCAAAGCACATAAAAACAACCCCATTGTCTTTATTTAGTTAGACATTTTACAGTAGTCACTTTTATAGTAGCTGCCTTGTTCTTTTTCCTCATTGTTTCACATATTCTATCACTTGGATCAATGCAAAGGAAGAAATTCATATATATATATATATATGAACGCCCCAAAACAGGAAATTTTGGCAAGATATTACAAGAATATGATTCAGGCCTTTAACCGGGCAAATGTTTGGTTCATACATGGCAATTGAGTTTAGTGAGTTTTGAATCCGTAAAACACTCGTTCGGATGAAAGAGGAACTGTATTCAAAACCTATTCCAGACATTCGACTTGATTTCATTCTGATTTCAGAAAAACTACAACCTGATGCTAAACTCAGTGTTTGATATGTCACTATAAACCGCACAGGTATTTTCCAATGTGCAAGAACGTCTTTTAAATGCAAATGCACTGAACATGAAATCTAAAAACACCAACAGCAAAAGAAACATTGCAACTACATTGTCGAGGTCACTTTTAAGGGATGCTGTGTGTCTACTGCCATCAAACACTTGAAACTGCCACGTATTGGACCCAATACTGAAGAGAAGTTTGCGAGGAAGAGTCCGAGAGAGTCGACATGCATCGGATCTGGAAGTGTTGCAGAGTTCAGCGATGGAGAGATAGATGTAGTTCATCAGAACCAGTCGTTCAGTCCGAGACCCGGCAGCTAACGCGTGCTCGAGACGCGTGTGGGATTTGATAACACTGAATCATGTTGGAAACACCAAATGTTTTATTCTCCAATGCACTTTGCAGGTTTTTCCATGTCATTAATTGGCCACAGTTTCCCAACAGAGACGTTTCTCCATTGCTATTGGAAGGCAAAGTTTAGTTTGGATGATTCTGGATCAGAACCGGAGCGAATGACAGCGTGCGTGAAACCCTTCCCAGACCAGCAGAATCTACAGCAACATTCGTGTGTGACTTCATCAGATCCAGCGTGAGACACAGAGCTCGACTGAAGCCGCTCACAGAACCTGCGGGTCAGTCGTCGTGAGATCGGGTCCTTCGGTGCCGGTTCCTCAAGAACACGGATCCGTCGCCGCGAGAGGAAGAGAGCAATGAAGAGGACGGCAGCGGCTCTGTGTGTGTGTGTGTGTGTTGCACCAATGCACCAAAGAGAAGAGAACGTCATTGATCCACCGCTGAAGACATGAACACTGTTCACACTCACACACACACCACTGATCCATCACATTCAGTGAACTTCAAGAAACACCTCAAATAGCACGTCGCCCCAAAATCAAGTTTCAGGACCAGGAGATTCTCACACACTTGTAAAGAAATAAGAAAAAATCTTGATGGTCCCAAAATGGCCTTTATTTTGTTTATGCAAAAAGCAAATAAACATTGTTTTGATTTTGGGGTGAACCTGCTCGTTCTCCTGAGATTCACCGAACGTGTGTCAGACCGTACATTTAGCCACAGGAGATGACACACACACACACACACACACACCGAATATCTACGTGGATGTGTCACACCGTCACAAACGATGGATACAAAAATAAAACAGAGCGAGTGAGTCTGGGTCTGTAGTGTGTGTGTGTGTGTTTGTGTGTGTGTTCAGCTGTTCTTTAGCGCTCTGTCGTCTGCGCTGGGGAAGGTGTGTGTGTGTGTTAGAGAGAGAGAAGTGATTGTGTGTGTGTGTTCAGCTGTTCTTCAGCGCTCTGTCGTCTGCGCAGGGGATGGTGTGTGTGTGTGTGTGTGTGTCTGTGTGTTAGAGAGAGAGAAGAGATTGTGTGTGTGTGTGTGTGTTCAGCAGTTCTTCAACGCTCTGTCGTCTGCGCAGGGGATGGTGTGTGTGTGTGTGTGTGTGTGTGTGTGTGTTCAGCTGTTCTTCAGCGCTCTGTCGTCTGCGTAGGGGAAGGTGTGTGTGTGTGTGTGTGTGTCTGTGTGTTAGAGAGAGAGAAGAGATTGTGTGTGTGTGTTCAGCAGTTCTTCAACGCTCTGTCGTCTGCGCAGGGGATGGTGTGTGTGTGTGTGTTCAGCTGTTCTTCAGCGCTCTGTCGTCTGCGCAGGGGAAGGTGTGTGTGTGTGTTTGTGTGTGTGTGTGTGTTCAGCTGTTCTTCAGCGCTCTGTCGTCTGCGCAGGGGAAGGTGTGTGTGTGTGTTTGTGTGTGTGTGTGTGTGTGTGTGTGTTCAGCTGTTCTTCAGCGCTCTGTCGTCTGCGCAGGGGAAGGTGTGTGTGTGTTCAGAAGTTCTTCAACGCTCTGTCGTCTGCGCAGGGGAAGGTGTGTGTGTTTGTTTGTGTGTGTGTGTGTGTGTGTTATAGAGAGAGAAGAGATTGTGTGTGTGTGTGTGTGTGTGTGTGTGTGTTCAGCAGTTCTTCAACGCTCTGTCGTCTGCGCAGGGGAAGGTGTGTGTGTGTGTGTGTGTTTGTTTGTGTGTGTGTGTTAGAGAGAGAGAAGAGATTGTGTGTGTGTGTGTGTGTGTTCAGCAGTTCTTCAGCGCTCTGACGTCTGCGCAGGGGATGGTGTGTGTGTGTGTGTTCAGCAGTTCTTCAACGCTCTGTCGTCTGCGCAGGGGAATGTGTGTGTGTGTGTGTGTTCAGCTGTTCTTCAGCGCTCCTGTCGTCTGCGCAGGGGAAGGTGTGTGTGTGTGTGTGTGTTTGTTTGTGTGTGTGTGTGTGTGTGTGTTAGAGAGAGAGAAGAGATTGTGTGTGTGTGTGTGTGTTCAGCAGTTCTTCAGCGCTCTGACGTCTGCGCAGGGGAAGGTGTGTGTGTGTGTTTGTGTGTGTGTGTGTTCAGCTGTTCTTCAGCGCTCTGTCGTCTGCGCAGGGGAAGGTGTGTGTGTGTGAGTGTGTCAGAGAGAGAGAAGAGATTGTGTGTGTGTGTGTGTGTTCAGCTGTTCTTCAGCGCTCTGTCGTCTGCGCAGGGGAAGGTGTGTGTGTGTGTTTGTGTGTGTGTGTGTTCAGCTGTTCTTCAGCGCTCTGTCGTCTGCGCAGGGGAAGGTGTGTGTGTGTGTGTTTGTGTGTGTGTTCAGCTGTTCTTCAGCGCTCTGTCGTCTGCGCAGGGGAAGGTGTGTAACTGGCAGAGGTCAGGGTTCATCAGGCCACAGGAGCGCAGATCCACCGTCTGTAACGACACACACCGGCGCAGCAGCGGCAAACACTGATCCGTCACCTTCACACAGCCTGCAACACACACACCCACACGCTTTCACTTTACAGACCCTTACCTTTCTAGTTATACATCACACACAGGATTCTTGTGGTGTTTCTACAGGTAAAGGATGCGTCATGCGTCATGTGCATCATGTGACAGTCGTGAGCGAGGACACTCGGTTGCTCTTTAAAGGGCTCCTATTATGCCCCTTTTCATGAGATGTAAAATAAGTCTCTGATGTCCCGGAGTGTGTCTGTGAAGTTTAAGCTCAAAATACCCCAAAAATATTTTTATATAGCATGTTAAAATTGTCACTTTTTGAGCAAAAACACGCTGTTTTTGTGTGTCCCTTTAAATGCAAATGAGCTGCAGCTACCGACACAGAGGGCGGAGCTTCAAGAGCTTGTGTGTGTGTGTGTGTGTGTGTGCGCGCGCGTGTGTGTGTGTGTGCGCGTGTGTGTGTGTGTGCTTGCGTGTGTGTGTGCGCACGTTCGCCTGTTCAGGAAGTCGCAGTGACAGAAACAGTGACATTCCAGTTTAAGTTTTAAGGGAGTAAAGTCTGTTTATAACATTAAGAAAATGAAATTGTCAAATCAATTTTGTTTTAAAGAAATGTTCATTTAAAAGCAGCGCTCATTCATCAGTGTATAATGTTACCCTAGAGATGCGCATCAACCGACGGCGAGTCCGCTGTTGAAGGAGACGATCATCCCTTTATAATCACGCGTAACACAGAATAATTGTAATTTGACCGTCGGGTTCGGATGCTTAATCAGAGAGCATTATTGTGGCTGTGGATGATGTGTGGATTCGGGTGACGCTGGAGCTCATCACTGACTCTACAGCCGTCAGACTCTGCAGGCTCGCGGTGAACACGGCTAACGTGGTTTATCAAGTTAGTGTATTACCTCCTGCATACTCTATTAGTGCGTGACATGAGCGCACAGTGTGTGTCTTCTCCAGGTCGTGCACCAGGTGGTTCATAAGAGCTGAAATGTGCCCAGATGCTTTTAAAGTAATTGGAGCATTAATTACTCTCACTCGCGTCTCGCCTCCTCTGCCACTGTATGCTACCGCGACAAAGCACATACGCGACAAATGACGTCAGAAAAGCGCCTGTACATTATAATCGGTTATGGTCTATTACTGAACCGATACTGTATCGTCCTCGTCTGCATCGTAGAAATGATTAATTTCAACACCCCGATTCTTTATGTTATGAATGGGCCGTGAGCTGAAGCCCAGGACACGAGGCTTTACCTGCCAGGTCAATATGTGAGGCGTGTGTTAGGCATGTGTGAGGCGTGTGTGAGCCGTGTGTGAGCTTTACCTGCCAGGGTGACGGGTGTGAGGCGTGTGTGAGACGTGTGTGAGCTTTACCTGGCAGGGTGACGGGTATGAGGCGTGTGTGAGACGTGTGTGAGCTTTACCTGGCAGGGTGACGGGTGTGAGGCGTGTGTATGGCGTGTATGAGGGGTTTGTGAGGCGTGTGTGAGGCGTGTGTGAGCTTTACCTGGCAGTGTGACGGGTGTGAGGCGTGTGTGAGACGTGTGTGAGACGGGTGTGAGGCGTGTGTGAGCTTTACCTGGCAGTGTGGCGGGTGTGAGGCGTGTGTGAGGCGTGTGTGAGACGGGTGTGAGGCGTGTGTGAGCTTTACCTGGCAGTGTGGCGGGTGTGAGGCGTGTGTGAGACGTGTGTGAGGCGTGTCTGAGGCGTGTGTGAGCTTTACCTGGCAGTGTGGCGGGTGTGAGGCGTGTGTGAGGCGTGTGTGAGACGGGTGTGAGGCGTGTGTGAGGCGTGTGTGAGGCATTTGTGAGCTTTACTTGCCAGGGTGACGGGTGTGAGACGGGTGTGAGGCGTGTGTGAGGCATGTGTGAGCTTTACCTGCCAGGTTGATGTGTGTGAGCTTTACCTGCCAGGGTGACGGGTGTGAGGCGTGTGTTAGGCGTATGAGGCGTGTGTGAGCTTTACCTGCCAGGGTGACGGGTGTGAGACGTGTGTGAGCTTTACCTGCCAGGGTGACGGTTGTGAGACGTGTGTGAGGCGTGTCTGAGACGTGTGTGAGGCGTGTGTGAGCTTTACCTGCCAGGGTGACGTGTGTGAGACGTGTGTGAGGCGTGTGTGAGCTTTACCTGCCAGGTTGACTTGTGTGAGGCGTGTGTGAAGCGTGTGTGAGGTGTGTGTGAGGCGTGTGTGAGCTTTACATGCCAGGGTGACGTGTGTGAGACGTGTGTGAGGCGTGTGTGAGACGTGTGTGAGGCGTGTGTGAGCTTTACCTGCCAGGGTGACGTGTGTGAGACGTGTGTTAGGCATGTGTGAGGCGTGTGTGAGCTTTACCTGCCAAGTTGACGTGTGTGAGACGTGTGTGAGGCGTGTGTGAGACGTGTGTGAGGCGTGTGTGAGCTTAACCTGCCAAGTTGACGTGTGTGAGACGTGTGTGAGGCGTGTGTGAGGCGTGTATGAGGCGTGTGTGAGCTTAACCTGCCAAGTTGACGTGTGTGAGACGTGTGTGAGGCGTGTATGAGGCGTGTGTGAGCTTTACCTGCCAGGTTGACTTGTGTGAGGCGTGTGTGAAGCGTGTTTGAGATGTGTGTGAGCTTTACCTGCCAGGTTGACGTGTGTGAAGCGTGTTTGAGGCGTGTGTGAGCTTTACCTGCCAGGGTGCAGGGTGTGAGGCGTGTGTGAGGCGTGTGTGAGGCGTGTATGAGGCGTGTGTGAGCTTTACCTGCCAGGGTGAGGGGTGTGAGACGTGTATGAGGCGTGTGTGAGCTTTACCTGCCAGGTTGACTTGTGTGAGGCGTGTGTGAGCTTTACCTGCCAGGTTGACGTGTGTGATACGTGTATGAGCTTTACCTGCCAGGTTGATGTGTGCGAGACGTGTGTTAGGCGTGTGTGAGGCGTGTTTGAGCTTTACCTGCCAGGGTGACGGGTGTGAGGCGTGTGTGAGGCGTGTATGAGGCGTGTGTGAGCTTTATCTGCCAGGTTGACGTGTGTGAGACGGGTGTGAGGCGTGTGTTAGGCGTGTGTGAGCTTCACCTGCCAAGTTGACGTGTGTGAGAAGTGTGTTAGGCGTGTATGAGGCGTGTGTGAGCTTTACCTGCCAGGTTGACGTGTGTGAGGCATGTGTTAGACGTGTGTGAGACGTGTGTGAGCTTTACCTGCCAGGGTGACGGGTGTGAGGCGTGTGTGAGCTTTACCTGCCAAGTTGACATGTGTGAGACGTGTGTTAGGCGAGTGTGAGGCGTGTGTGAGCTTTACCTGCCAGGTTCACGTGTGTTAGGCGTGTATGAGGCGTGTGTGAGGCGTGTGTGAGCTTTACCTGCCAGGTTGACGTGTGTTAGGCGTGAGTGAGGCGTGTGTGAGGCGTGTGTGAGCTTTACCTGCCAGGTTCACGTGTGTTAGGCGTGAGTGAGGCGTGTGTGAGGCGTGTGTGAGCTTTACCTGCCAGGGTGATGGGTGTGAGGCGTGTGTGAGCTTTACCTGCCAAGTTGACATGTGTGAGACCTTTGTTAAGCGTGTGTGAGGCGTGTGTGAGCTTTACCTGCCAGGTTCACGTGTGTTAGGCGTGTATGAGGCGTGTGTGAGCTTTACCTGCCAAGTTGACGTGTGTGAGACGTGTGCGGCATGTGTGAGCTTAACCTGCCAGGTTAACGTGTGTGAGACGTGTGTGCGGCGTGTGTGAGCTTTACCTGCCAAGGTGACGTGTGTGAGACGTGTGTGTTAGGCGTGTGTGAGGCGTGTGTGAGCTTAACCTGCCAGGTTGACGTGTGTGAGACGTGTGTGCGGCGTGTGTGAGGCGTGTGTGAGCTTTACCTGCCAGGTTGACGTGTGTGAGGCGTGTGTTAGGCGTGTGTGAGCTTTACCTGCCAGGTTGACGTGTGTGCGGCGTGTGTGAGGCTTGTGTGAGCTTCACCTGCCAGGGTGACGGGTGTGAGACGTGTGTTAGGAGTGTGTGAGCTTTACCTGCCAGGTTGACGTGTGTGAGACGTGTGTTAGGCGTGTGTGAGCTTTACCTGTCAGATTGACGTGTGTGAGACCTGTGTTAGGCGTGTGTGAGGCGTGTGTGAGCTTTACCTGCCAGGTTGACGTGTGTGAGACGTGTGTGAAGCGTGTTTGAGGCGTGTGTGAGCTTTACCTGCCAGGGTGCAGGGTGTGAGGCGTTTATGAGGCGTGTGTGAGCTTTACCTGCCAGGGTGAGGGGTGTGAGACGTGTGTGAGGCGTGTGTGAGCTTTACCTGCCAAGTTGACGTGTGTGAGACGTGTGTGAGGCGTGTATGAGGCGTCTGTGAGCTTTACCTGCCAGGGTGCAGGGTGTGAGGCATGTATGAGGCGTGTGTGAGCTTTACCTGCCAGGGTGAGGGGTGTGAGACGTGTGTCAGGCGTGTGTGAGCTTTACCTGCCAAGTTGACGTGTGTGAGACGTGTGTGAGGCGTGTATGAGGCGTGTGTGAGCTTTACCTGCCAGGTTGACTTGTGTGAGGCGTGTGATAGACGCGTGTGTGAGCTTTACCTGCCAGGTTGACGTGTGTGAGACGTATGTGAGGCATGTATGATGCGTGTGTGAGCTTTACCTGCCAGGTTGACGTGTGTGAGACGTGTGTTAGGCGTGTGTGAGGCGTGTTTGAGCTTTACCTGCCAGGGTGACGGGTGTGAGGCGTGTGTGAGCTTTACCTGCCAGGTTGACGTGTGTGAGACGTGTGTTAGGCGTGTATGAGGCGTGTGTGAGCTTTACCTGCCAAGGTGACGGGTGTGAGGCGTGTGTTAGGCGTGTGTGAGCTTCACCTGCCAAGTTGACGTGTGTGAAACGTGTGTTAGGCGTGTATGAGGCGTGTGTGAGCTTTACCTGCCAGGTTGACGTGTGTGAGGCATGTGTGAGGCGTGTGTGAGCTTTACCTGCCAGGGTGACGGGTGTGAGGCATGTGTGAGCTTTACCTGCCAAGTTGACATGTGTGAGACGTGTGTTAGGCGAGTGTGAGGCGTGTGTGAGCTTTACCTGCCAGGTGCACGTGTGTTAGGCGTGTATGAGGCGTGTGTGAGCTTTACCTGCCAAGTTGACGTGTGTGAGACGTGTGTGTTAGGCGTGTGTGAGGCGTGTTTGAGCTTTACCTGCCAGGGTGACGGGTGTGAGGCGTGTTTTAGGCGTGTATGAGGCGTGTGTGAGCTTTACCTGCCAGGTTGACGTGTGTGAGACGTGTGTTAGGCGTGTATGAGGCGTGTGTGAGCTTTACCTGCCAAGGTGACGGGTGTGAGGCGTGTGTTAGGCGTGTGTGAGCTTCACCTGCCAAGTTGACGTGTGTGAAACGTGTGTTAGGCGTGTATGAGGCGTGTGTGAGCTTTACCTGCCAGGTTGACGTGTGTGAGGCATGTGTTAGACGTGTGTGAGGCGTGTGTGAGCTTTACCTGCCAGGGTGACGGGTGTGAGGCATGTGTGAGCTTTACCTGCCAAGTTGACATGTGTGAGACGTGTGTTAGGCGAGTGTGAGGCGTGTGTGAGCTTTACCTGCCAGGTGCACGTGTGTTAGGCGTGTATGAGGCGTGTGTGAGCTTTACCTGCCAAGTTGACGTGTGTGAGACGTGTGTGTTAGGCGTGTGTGAGGCGTGTGTGAGCTTAACCTGCCAGGTTGACGTGTGTGAGACGTGTTTGCGGCGTGTGTGAGGCGTGTGTGAGCTTTACCTGCCAGGTTGACGTGTGTCAGGCGTGTGTTAGGCGTGTGTGGGCTTTACCTGCCAGGTTGACGTGTGTGCGGCGTGTGTGAGGCTTGTGTGAGCTTTACCTGCCAGGGTGACGGGTGTGAGACGTGTGTAAGGCGTGTGTGAGCTTTACCTGCCAGGTTGACGTGTGTGAGATGTGTGTTAGGCGTGTGTGAGCTTTACCTGCCAGATTGACGTGTGTGAGACATGTGTTAGGCGTGTGTGAGGCGTGTGTGAGCTTTACCTGCCAGGTTGACGTGTGTGAGACGTGTGTGAAGCGTGTTTGAGGCGTGTGTGAGCTTTACCTGCCAGGGTGCAGGGTGTGAGGCGTGTGTGAGGCGTGTATTAGGCGTGTGTGAGCTTTACCTGCCAGGGTGAGGGGAGTGAGACGTGTGTGAGGCGTGTGTGAGCTTTACCTGCCAAGTTGACGTGTGTGAGACGTGTGTGAGGCGTGTATGAGGCGTGTGTGAGCTTTACCTGCCAGGGTGCAGGGTGTGAGGCGTGTATGAGGCGTGTGTGAGCTTTACCTGCCAGGGTGAGGGGTGTGAGACGTGTGTGAGGCGTGTGTGAGCTTTACCTGCCAAGTTGACGTGTGTGAGACGTGTGTGAGGCGTGTATGAGGCGTGTGTGAGCTTAACCTGCCAGGTTGACTTGTGTGAGGCGTGTGATAGACGCGTGTGAGGCGTGTGTGAGCTTTACCTGCCAGGTTGACGTGTGTGAGACGTATGTGAGGCATGTATGAGGCGTGTGTGAGCTTTACCTGCCAGGTTGACGTGTGTGAGACGTGTGTGAGCTTTACCTGCCAGGTTGACGTGTGCGAGACGTGTGTTAGGCGTGTGTGAGGCGTGTTTGAGCTTTACCTGCCAGGGTGACGGGTGTGAGGCGTGTGTGAGGCGTGTGTGAGCTTTATCTGCCAGGGTGACGGGTGTGAGGCGTGTTTTAGGCGTATATGAGGCGTGTGTGAGCTTTACCTGCCAGGTTGACGTGTGTGAGACGTGTGTTAGGCGTGTATGAGGCGTGTGTGAGCTTTACCTGCCAAGGTGACGGGTGTGAGGCGTGTGTTAGGCGTGTGTGAGCTTCACCTGCCAAGTTGACGTGTGTAGGACGTGTGTTAGGCGTGTATGAGGCGTTTGTGAGCTTTACCTGCCAGGTTGACGTGTGTGAGGCATGTGTTAGACGTGTGTGAGGCGTGTGTTAGCTTTACCTGCCAGGGTGACGGGTGTGAGGCGTGTGTGAGCTTTACCTGCCTAGTTGACATGTGTGAGACGTGTGTTAGGCGAGTGTGAGGCGTGTGTGAGCTTTACCTGCCAGGTTCACGTGTGTGAGGCGTGTATGAGGCGTGTGTGAGGCGTGTGTGAGCTTTACCTGCCAGGTTGACGTGTGTTAGTCGTGAGTGAGGCGTGTGTGAGCTTTACCTGCCAAGTTGACGTGTGTGAGACGTGTGCGGCGTGTGTGAGGCATGTGTGAGCTTAACCTAGCAGGTTGACGTGTGTGAGACGTGTGTGCGGCGTGTGTGAGGCGTGTGTGAGCTTTACCTGCCAAGTTGACGTGTGTGAGACGTGTGTGTTAGGCGTGTGTGAGGCGTGTGTGAGCTTAACCTGCCAGGTTGACGTGTGTGAGGCGTGTGTGAGCTTTACCTGCCAAGTTGACGTGTGTGAGACGTGTGTGTTAGGCGTGTGAGGCGTGTGTGAGCTTAACCTGCCAGGTTGACGTGTGTGAGACGTGTGTGCGGCGTGTGTGAGGCGTGTGTGAGCTTTACCTGCCAGGTTGACGTGTGAGGCGTGTGAGGCGTGTGTTAGGCGTGTGTGAGCTTTACCTGCCAGGTTGACGTGTGTGCGGCGTGTGTGAGGCTTGTGTGAGCTTTACCTGCCAGGGTGACGGGTGTGAGACGTGTGTTAAGCGTGTGTGAGCTTTACCTGCCAGGTTGACGTGTGTGAGACGTGTGTTAGGCGTGTGTGAGCTTTACCTGCCAGATTGACGTGTGTGAGACGTGTGTTAGGCGTGTGAGCTTTACCTGCCAGGTTGACGTGTGTGAGACGTGTGTGCGGCGTGTGTGAGCTTTACCTGCCAGGTTGACGTGTGTGAGGCGTGTGTGAGCTTTACCTGCCAGGTTGACGTGTGTGAGGCTCTCTCGGAGTGGTGAGATGGCCGAGGTCAGCGTGTGGACGGTCTGGTCTGTGATATGGCAGCACTGGCTGAGGTCCAGCTTGGTCAGGTGGGGAAGGTACCGGACCAGCAGACGAGACACGGCGTCGGTCACTTCCAGCCCAGCCAATCGCAGCTCGGTCACGTTCTGGAAGCGTCCGCCTCGGTTCTCTCCGTGAGCTGTGCGGGAACACTGGGTTAGCACTGGGACACTACAGCTCTCGACTTTATTACTGAACATTCACTCAGTTTCCACATGTAGAGTCTCTCCAAGCAATCACTCTGGCTGAATCAACCACTGGCTGTTCACTTTGGTTTCGTACACAATGCCACTACAGTAAATGACTGAAGTCTGTGAAAAGAACAGGATTCATCTCAGGTAAAGCCAGTGACCGAAACACTCAATCTGGGATCCTTTAACAGACACACAAACATCAGACCAAACTTCATCTGTGGCCCTCAGGAAAACTAAACATGAATTATTTCAATTATTTAATCCATGCATAATAAGGTGGAACAAAACTCAAAATGAAACAGTTTTCCCCTACAATTAAATTCAACCGATGCTAACATTCTCTTCAATGATGTTCAACACACATACTTCCGTTAAAATCTCAGAAAATTTAGTTTAGGGTTTCATGATAACCCTTTCATTTATGACAATTTTACAAGTATGAATTGATAATATTAATGTCTCCGTAACCTTTTAAATTTGTCTGTTCTGCCAGCACTCAATTAAAGCATGACCCAGAGAAGGAGTGTAGAAGCTGACCTGAGCGCGTGTCGTTGGACGGCGGAGCCAGCAGCTCTTTCAGATGCGAGTCCTTCAGATCCTCGACACGACTGAGATCCAGGAGCCGCAGACATGGACACACAGACTGACAGAGAGCCGAGACCGAGGACCACGGGCAGCCGGCCACGTTCAGCTCCAGCAGACCTGAGGGAGACACAGAGACATCAGCGAGAGACCGAGACATCAGCGAGAGACCGAGACACAGAGACATCAGCGAGAGACCGAGACACAGAGACATCAGTGAGAGACCGATAAATCAGCGAGAGACCGAGACATCAGCGAGAGACCGAGACACAGAGACATCAGCGAGAGACCGAGACACAGAGACATCAGCGATAGACCGAGACATCAGCGAGAGACCGAGACATCAGAGAGAGACCGAGACATCAGCGAGAGACCGAGACACAGAGACATCAGCCGGCCACGTTCAGCTCCAGCAGACCTGAGGGAGACACAGAGACATCAGCGAGAGACCGAGACATCAGCGAGAGACCGAGACACAGAGACATCAGCGAGAGACCGAGACACAGAGACATCAGCGACACACAGAGAGATCAGCGAGAGACCGAGACATCAGCGAGAGACCGAGACACAGAGACATCAGCGAGAGACCGAGACATCAGCGAGAGACCGAGACATCAGCGAGAGACCGAGACATCAGCGAGAGACCGAGACATCAGCGAGAGACCGAGAGACAGAGACATCAGCGACACACCGAGACACAGAGACATCAGCGAGAGACCGAGACACAGAGACATCAGCGAGAGACCGAGACATCAGCGAGAGACCGAGACATCAGCGAGAGACCGAGACACAGAGACATCAGCGACACACCGAGACACAGAGACATCAGCGAGAGACCGTGACACAGAGACATCAGCGAGAGACCGAGACACAGAGACATCAGCAAGAGACAGACACATCAGCGAGAGGCTGAGACACAGAGACATCAGCGAGAGGCTGAGACACAGAGACATCAGCGAGAGGCTGAGACAGAGACATCAGTGAGAGGCTGAGACACAGAGACATCAGCGAGAGACCGAGACATCAGCGTGATGCTGAGACACAGAGACATCAGTGAGAGGCTGAGACACAGAGACATCAGCGAGAGACCGAGACATCAGCGAGATGCTGAGACACAGAGACATCAGTGAGAGGCTGAGACACAGAGACATCAGCGAGAGACCGAGACATCAGCGAGAGGCTGAGACACAGAGACATCAGCGAGAGGCTGAGACACAGAGACATCAGCGAGAGGCTGAGACACAGAGACATCAGCGAGAGACCGAGACACAGAGACATCAGCGAGAGACCGAGACACAGAGATATCAGCGAGAGACCGAGACATCAGCGAGAGACCGAGACACAGAGACATCAGCGAGAGGCTCAGACATCAGCGAGAGAGATTGAGACACAGAGACATCAGCGAGAGACCGAGACATCAGTGAGAGACCGAGACACAGAGACATCAGCGAGAGACCGAGACACAGAGACATCAGCGAGAGACCGAGACACAGAGACATCAGCGAGAGACCGAGACACAGAGACATCAGCGAGAGACCGAGACACAGAGACAGAGACACCAGCGAGAGACCGAGAAACAGAGACATCCGCGAGAGACCGAGACACAGAGACATCAGTGAGAGGCTGAGACACAGAGACATCAGCGAGAGGCTGAGACACAGAGACATCAGCGAGAGGCTGAGACACAGTGACATCAGCGAGAGACCGAGACACAGAGACATCAGCGAGAGACCGAGACACAGAGGCATCAGCGAGAGGCTGAGACACAGTGACATCAGCGAGAGACCGAGACACAGAGACATCAGCGAGAGACCGAGACACAGAGGCATCAGCGAGAGACCGAGATATCAGCGAGAGGCCGAGACATCAGCGAGAGACCGAGACATCAGCGAGAGACTGAGACATCAGCGAGATACCGAGACACAGACACATCAGCGAGAGACAGAGACATCAGCGAGAGACCGAGACACAGAGACATCAGCGAGAGACCGAGACACAGAGACATCAGCGAGAGACCGAGACATCAGCGAGAGACCAAGACATCAGCGAGAGACCGAGACATCAGCGAGAGACCGAGACATCAGCGAGAGACAGAGACATCAGCGAGAGACATCAGCGAGAGACAGAGACATCAGCGAGAGACAGAGACATCAGCGAGAGACCGAGACATCAGCGAGAGACCGAGACAGAGACATCAGCGAGAGAAAGAGACATCAGCGAGAGACCGAGACATCAGCGAGAGACCGAGACATCAGCGAGAGACCGAGACACAGAGAAATCAGCGAGAGACCAAGACATCAGCGAGAGGCTGAGACACAGAGACATCAGCGAGAGAAAGAGACATCAGCGAGAGACCGAGACATCAGCGAGAGACCGAGACATCAGCGAGAGACCGAGATACAGAGACATCAGCGAGAGACCGAGAGACAGAGACATCAGCGAGAGACCGAGACATCAGCGAGAGACCGAGACACAGAGAAATCAGCGAGAGACCGAGACATCAGCGAGAGGCTGAGACACAGAGACATCAGCGAGAGACCGAGACACAGAGAAATCAGCGAGAGACCAAGACATCAGCGAGAGGCTGAGACACAGAGACATCAGCGAGAGAAAGAAACATCAGCGAGAGACCGAGACATCAGCGAGAGACCGAGACATCAGCGAGAGACCGAGACACAGAGACATCAGCGAGAGACCGAGACATCAGCGAGAGGCTGAGACACAGAGACATCAGCGAGAGACCGAGACACAGAGACATCAGCAAGAGACCGAGACACAGAGACATCAGCAAGAGACCGAGACACAGAGACATCAGCGAGAGACCGAGACACAGAGACATCAGCGAGAGGCTGAGACACAGAG
The DNA here is from genome assembly GCF_051911475.1 of Siphateles boraxobius. NCBI lineage: Eukaryota > Metazoa > Chordata > Actinopteri > Cypriniformes > Leuciscidae > Siphateles > Siphateles boraxobius. The sequence continues at coordinate 153,351 of NW_027508796.1, forward strand.
ACATCAGCGAGAGACCGAGACATCAGCGAGAGACCGAGACATCTGCGAGAGACCGAGACATCTGCGAGAGACCGAGACATCAACGAGAGACCGAGACACAGAGACATCAGCGAGAGACCGAAACATCAGCGAGAGACCGAGACATCAGCGAGAGACCGAGACATCAGCGAGAGACCGAGACACAGAGACATCAGCGAGAGACCGAGACACAGAGACATCAGCGAGAGACAGAGACATCAGCGAGAGACTGAGACACATAGACATCAGCGAGAGACCGAGACATCAGCGAGAGACCGAGACACAGAGACATCAGCGAGAGACCGAGACATCTGCAAGAGACCGAGACATCAGCGAGAGACCGAGACATCTGCGAGAGACCGAGACATCTGCGAGAGACCGAGACACAGAGACATCAGCGAGAGACCGAAACATCAGCGAGAGACCGAGACACAGAGACATCAGCGAGAGACCGAGACATCAGCGAGAGACCGAGACACAGAGACATCAGCGAGAGACCGAGACATCAGCGAGAGACCGAGACATCAGCGAGAGACCGAGACACAGAGAAATCAGCGAGAGACCAAGACATCAGCGAGAGGCTGAGACACAGAGACATCAGCGAGAGAAAGAAACATCAGCGAGAGACCGAGACATCAGCGAGAGACCGAGACATCAGCGAGAGACCGAGACACAGAGACATCAGCGAGAGACCGAGACATCAGCGAGAGGCTGAGACACAGAGACATCAGCGAGAGACCGAGACACAGAGACATCAGCAAGAGACCGAGACACAGAGACATCAGCAAGAGACCGAGACACAGAGACATCAGCGAGAGACCGAGACACAGAGACATCAGCGAGAGGCTGAGACACAGAGACATCAGCGAGAGACCGAGACATCAGCGAGAGACCGAGACATCTGCGAGAGACCGAGACATCTGCGAGAGACCGAGACATCAACGAGAGACCGAGACACAGAGACATCAGCGAGAGACCGAAACATCAGCGAGAGACCGAGACATCAGCGAGAGACCGAGACATCAGCGAGAGACCGAGACACAGAGACATTAGCGAGAGACCGAGACACAGAGACATCAGCGAGAGACAGAGACATCAGCGAGAGACTGAGACACATAGACATCAGCGAGAGACCGAGACATCTGCAAGAGACCGAGACATCAGCGAGAGACCGAGACATCTGCGAGAGACCGAGACATCTGCGAGAGACCGAGACACAGAGACATCAGCGAGAGACCGAAACATCAGCGAGAGACCGAGACACAGAGACATCAGCGAGAGACCGAGACATCAGCGAGAGACCGAGACACAGAGACATCAGCGAGAGACCGAGACATCAGCGAGAGACCGCGACATCAGCGAGAGACCGAGACACGGAGACATCAGCGAGAGACAGAGACATCAGCGAGAAACCGAGACACAGAGACATCAGCGAGAGACCGAGACACAGAGACATCAGCGAGAGACCGAAACATCAGGGAGAGACCGAGACACAGAGACATCAGCGAGAGACCGAGACATCAGCGAGAGACCGAGACACAGAGACATCAGCGAGAGACCGAGACATCAGCGAGAGACCGAGACATCAGCGAGAGACCGAGACACAGAGACATCAGCGAGAGACCGAGACATCAGCGAGAGACCGAGACACAGAGACTTCAGCGTGAGACAGAGACATCAGCTAGAGACAGAGACATCAGCGAGAGACCGAGACATCAGCGAGAGACCGAGACATCAGCGAGAGACCGAGACATCAGCGAGAGACCGAGACACAGAGACTTCAGCGAGAGACAGAGACATCAGCGAGAGACAGAGACATCAGCGAGAGACCGAGAAATCAGCGAGAGACCGAGACATCAGCGAGAGACCGAGACATCAGCGAGAACCGAGACATCAGCGAGAGACAGAGACATCAGCGAGAGACCGAGACATCAGCGAGAACCGAGACACAGAGACATCAGCGAGAGACCGACACATCAGCGAGAACCGAGACATCAGCGAGAAACAGAGACATCAGCGAGAGACCGAGACATCAGCGAGAACCGAGACACAGAGACATCAGCGAGTGACAGAGACATCAGCGAGAGACCGAGACAACAGCGAGAGACCGAGACATCAGTGAGAGACCGACACATCAGCGAGAACCGAGACATCAGCGAGAGACAGAGACATCAGCGAGAGACCGAGACAACAGCGAGAGACCGACACATCAGCGAGAACCGAGACATCAGCGAGAGACCGAGACATCAGCGAGAGACCGAGACATCAGCGAGAGACAGAGACATCAGCGAGAGACCGAGACATCAGCGAGAACCGAGACACAGAGACATCAGCGAGAGACAGAGACATCAGCGAGAGACCGAGACATCAGCGAGAGACAGAGACATCAGCGAGAACCGAGACACAGAGACATCAGCGAGAGACAGAGACATCAGCGAGAGACCGAGACATCAGCGAGAACCGAGACACAGAGACATCAGCGAGAGACAGAGACATCAGCGAGAGACCGAGACATCAGCGAGAACCGAGACACAGAGACATCAGCGAGAACCGAGACATCAGCGAGAGACCGAGACATCAGAGAGAGACAGAGACATCAGCGAGAACCGAGACACAGAGACATCAGCGAGAGACAGAGATATCAGCGAGAGACCGAGACATCAGCGAGAGACCGAGACATCAGCGAGAGACCGAGACAACAGCGAGAGACCGAGACATCAGCGAGAACCGAGACATCAGCGAGAGACAGAGACATCAGCGAGAGACCGAGACATCAGCGAGAACCGAGACACAGAGACATCAGCGAGAGACAGAGACATCAGCGAGAGACCGAGACAACAGCGAGAGACCGAGACATCAGTGAGAGACCGACACATCAGCGAGAACCGAGACATCAGCGAGAGACCGAGACATCAGCGAGAGACCGAGACAACAGCGAGAGACCGACACATCAGCGAGAACCGAGACATCAGCGAGAGACAGAGACATCAGCAAGAGACCGAGACATCAGCGAGAAACCGACACATCAGCGAGAACCGAGACATCAGCGAGAGACAGAGACATTAGCGAGAGACCGAGACATCAGCGAGAGACCGAGACATCAGCGAGAGACCGAGACATCAGCGAGAGAAAGAGACATCAGCGAGAGACAGAGACGCAGAGACATCAGCGAGAGGCTGAGAACGGTGTGTGTTAGCGGCCCATAAGTTAATAACTACTGATCTTTGTGACGGAAGTGAATCAATCAAACCTAACTTTATCCGGACAATAACTTTATTCTAGAGCTGCTGTAAAGCCTAAACAATCTCTGTTACTTTTTAAAAGCGCTGTATAAATGAAGGTGAAAGTGCATACAGTTTTTTTTCACATAAATTCTATGTGTGTGGGACAAAAAAAGTTTATCCATCAGGACATTTAAAAAATCCTCCCTTTTCCCCACTCATCTACTCCTGTGTGGTTTTACCTGCATATTTTGGTTCTGATTTCGAAAATCCCTTTCTCGTAGAACTCAGATAAATTATACTTGATGTAGTTTTCATTTGAAGAAGCAAAACACCCTCATTACACTCTCACCTCTGAGCTTTAAACGGCAAACATGGGCTCGTTCAATCTCGTGGACTGATTCTTCCTGGCTGTAGATCTTTCCTTCGGTGACCGGAGTAAACTCACACTGACCTCGGACCCTTCTTCTTCTCTGCTCTTTCACACACTTCTATATGATCCTGTAGGCCTGGGTCTCGACATGGCTGAAACAATGCACTGTTTCTCATCGTGTTTCTGTAACGCTTCACGTGTAACACTAGCAGGAGGACGTACCTTGCAGACGGTTGATCAGCCACATGAGCTGCTTCTTGGAGATGTTGGTGAAGCCCAGGTTGAGAGATACGGGTTGTCTGCGGATTATACTACTCAACATCGGAGGAGTGATGGAGCGCTGCCGGCTCAGGTCGATCTGAGTCCATAACCTCTTATCACAGCACCTGCAGACAAACACAAGCGTCACATGACTGACAGCACCTGCAGACAAACACAAGCGTCACATGACTGACAGCACCTGCAGACAAACACAAGCGTCACATGACTGACAGCACCTATAGACAAACACACGCATCACATGAATGACAAACACACGCATCACATGACTAAGGCTGCAGACAAACACACGCGTCACATGACTAACAATGGCTGCAGACAAACACAAGCGTCAGATGACTGACAACACCTGCACACAAACACACGCGTCAAATGACTGACAGCACCTGCAGACAAACACAAGCGTCACATGACTGAGCACCTGTAGACAAACACAAGCTTCACATGACTGAGCACCTGTAGACAAACACAAGTATCACATGAATGACAAACACACGCGTCACATGACTGACAGAGGCTGCAGACAAACACACGCGTCACATGACTGACAACACCTGCACACAAACACACGCGTCAAATGACTGACAGCACCTGCAGACAAACACAAGCGTCACATGACTGACAGAGGCTGCAGGCATACACAAGCGTCACATGACTGACAGCACCTGCAGACAAACACACGCGTCACATGACTGACAGCACCTGCAGACAAACACACGCGTCACATGACTGACAGCACCTGCACACAAACACACGCGTCAAATGACTGACAGCACCTGCAGACAAACACACGCGTCACATGACTGACAGCACCTGCAGACAAACACACGCGTCACATGACTGACAGCACCTGCACACAAACACACGCGTCAAATGACTGACAGCACCTGCAGACAAACACAAGCTTCACATGACTGACAGCACCTGTAAGGCTTGTTCGACTTGAACCGGCGCTGCGCAGACCGATCGGTTGATGACATCAAAGTACCGCGAGAGCGATTCAAAAGCATAAGGAGCCGTCTGCTCTCTAATCGCTCTCGCTGTACTTTGATGTCATCAACCGATCGGTCTGTGCAGCGCCGGTTCAAGTCGAACAAGCCTGTAGACAAACACAAGCGTCACATGACTGACAGCACCTGTAGACAAACACAAGCGTCACATGACTGACAGCACCTGCAGACAAACAGACAAACACAAGCGTCACATGACTGACAGCACCTGTAGACAAACACAAGCGTCACATGACTGACAGCACCTGCAGACAAACACACGCATCACATGACTGACAGCACCTGCAGACAAACACACACGCGTCAAATGACTAACAGCACCAGCAGACAAACACAAGCGTCACATGACTGACTGCACCTGCAGACAAACACACGCGTCACATGACTGACAGAGGCTGCAGACAAACACACATCACATGACTGACAGAGGCTGCAGACAAACACACGCGTCACATGACTGACAAAGGCTGCAGACAAACACACGCGTCACATGACTGACAAAGGCCGCAGAGAAACACACGCGTCACTAGGGCTGGGTATCGTAACAAAAATGTCAATACCGATACCTTGACTTCGATACCGGTTCCTGAACGATACTTTTTTCGATACCAATTTTATCAATATAACATTACCTAAATTTTTATTTTTATTTTTTCAGTTTGTTGACTTTTTTTTACACTCATATTTTGAGTCTGTAAAAAAGCACCAATGCTAAAGTTTTCTATGTTTCCTAATCATTTAACAACATGTATTCTTTACTTCAATGAGCTCATTGTTTCTGCCTTAACTTAATGCATTGTTTAACAATGAAACTGAATGAAAATTAATTGAAATGCATTACACACAGTCAACCTTGATAACAGATCACTCTAAATTGTAATTTAGACACATGCATTTTCTGTAAAGCTCCTTTGAAACGATATGTATTGTGAAAATGCTATACAAATAAATGTGAATTGAATTAAATATAGGCTACTGGGGGTCGGGATATATGCTCGCGCGCAGCACACATGAAGCTTGCGCAAAGCACTGGCAAAAGTAGCCTAATGATTATGGATGTGTCGGGAAACGATAGCAAGGAGATATTTTAATTGTTTATTAATGAACAAGTGTTTACTAAACGTGTTGGCTGCAAAGATGATTATTGCGAATTTGCAATGCTGACTCGTCATCCCTGCAGTAGTGAACGCGCGCGCCTATATGGATTAGGTAATCAAACTATTTATTTCTAATTGTTTCGTTTAAAAGTAGACATATTTTGAACATATATAGAACTATTTCTCATGTCTGTGAGGCAAGTATCCTATACGCTGAGTTTTGGGCTATATGTGACGTGCTCCAGTTCTTGTAGTCAAAGGCTGATAAACGTTCTACTCTCGAGTGTATTCTGTGCGCTTTTAAGTGCCTTATCAGATTTACCGTGTTACCGGTCTTGGCAGCAATTATCTTGTCGAAAATATTGCATCGTGTGCTTATGGCATCGAGTCGGGTACATAGGTACACTTCTGATCATTTCCACATATTTTCTATCTATCTGGGTTGGACGCTTACACACACACACACACACACACACACACACACACACACACACACACACACACACACACACACACACACACACACACACACACACACACACACACACACACACACTACAGCCTCACGTGCGACGAGCCAGGTCTCTGGGCAGCCGCGTAAACTAGTGTTTTTCCGCCACAGCCAATCACTGACGTTGACGAGATTAACCACTAATGGAACCGAAACTTGGTACCGAAAAACAAGACATGTTTCGATACTCGGTAGTATCGAGGCAATTCGGTCGGTACCTAAAAAGTACCGAACTCGGTACCCAGCCCTACGCATCACATGACTGACAGAGGCCGCAGACAAACACACTCGTCACAAGACTGACAAAGGCCGCAGACAAATACACGTGTCACATGACTGACAAAGGCTGCAGACAAACACGCGTCACATGACTGACAGAGGCCGCAGACAAACACACTCGTCACAAGACTGACAAAGGCCGCAGACAAATACACGTGTCACATGACTGACAGAGGCTGCAGACAAACACGCGTCACATGACTGACAAAGGCTGCAGACAAACACACGTGTCACATGACTGTGTGACACTGCCACATTAGTTAAGGTATCATTACTTAGATTAATCCAAGAGTTTAAGTATTTAATTGATTACATACAGGTCTGTGGGTTTCATATAATATTGGAGGTATATGTATATGTACTTATGTATATGTATTTATCATGTTTATTTCCAGTGTGTGGGATGGTATAAAATGGGTGTTGTATAAGGATACTGGTCAGCTGATACATCTGTAATCTTCGATCACCGCGCACCCAAATTGGTGTATGTATAGGGGCGGTCTAAAGGAGAAAAGGAGAGGGATGCGACCGGAAATGGCGCCCGTATAGAGTGCGTCATGCGACGCGTGTGAAAAAAAACTGTTTTCTTTTGGGTAGTAAATGAAAAGAAGGGTCTGACTGGAAAAAACGAACGGAATGTGATCTGAACATTGTCTGTAGTGGCTGAGGAGTCCAGCGCGTTACCAATTTGAGGACGCGTCAAGTGAACTTTCCCAGACAGCTGGCTGGATTTCATTCATCGGAGTTTGCTGAGACTCTTTTTTTCTGTGGATTAATCTTCAGGGAACATTTACCGGCATCGGCCTTTGGATTATATGCGCTCTCGCGATCGTCATGGGGAAAGGACAAAATAACTGTCGTTTAGTTTGGACATTTAGGTGAATTTCGGGACTAACAGAAAGGAGACTGAACTATTGAGGGTTTGGGTGAGTCATTACTGTGTGAAAATATAAAGCACAATACTGTAAGCATATCTGGTTGATGTGTGTGATGCATGTTTTCTTTTTTTGTGTTTGTTTCATGCTGGTAAACCATGGAGGTGTTATAGTTGGGTATTACTAATCTGTTCAATCTTTTAGAAGAATCCCTTTGCGTTTTAGTAACACAGCCTAAGATAAAAGGTTGATTGTTACAACTGACAAAGGCTTCAGACAAACACACGTGTCACATGACTGACAAAGGCTGCAGACAAACACGCGTCACATGACTGACAAAGGCTGCAGACAAACACGCGTCACATAACTGACAAAGGCTGCAGACAAACACACGTGTCACATGACTGACAAAGGCCGCAGACAAACACACGTGTCACATGACTGACAAAGGCTGCAGACAAACACGCGTCACATGACTGACAAAGCTGCAGACAAACACACGTGTCACATGACTGACAAAGGCTGCAGACAAACACACGTGTCACATGACTGACAAAGGCCGCAGACAAACACACGTGTCACATGACTGACAAAGGCTGCAGACAAACACGCGTCACATGACTGACAAAGCTACAGACAAACACACGTGTCACATGACCGACAAAGGCTGCAGACAAACACGCGTCACATGACTGACAAAGGCTGCAGACAAACACACGTGTCACATGACTGACAAAGGCCGCAGACAAACACACTCGTCACATAACTGACAAAGGCCGCAGACAAACACGCGTCACATGACTGACAAAGGCTTCAGACAAACACACGTGTCACATGACTGACAAAGGCTGCAGACAAACGCGTCACATGACTGTCAAAGGCCGCAGACAAACACACGTGTCACATGACTGACAAAGGCTGCAGACAAACACACGCGTCACATGACTGACAAAGGCCGCAGACAAACACACGCGTCACATGACTGACAAAGGCCGCAGACAAACACACGCGTCACATGACTGACAGAGGCTGCAGACAAACACGCATCACATGACTGACAGAGGCTGCAGACAAACACACATCACATGACTGAGAGGCTGCAGACAAACAGACGAGTCACATGACTGACAGAGGCTGCAGACAAACACACGCGTCACATGACTGACAGCACCTGCAGACAAACACACGCATCACATGACTGAGAGGCTGCAGACAAAGACACGTGTCACATGACTGACAGCACCTGCAGACAAAAGGCTTGTTCGACTTGAACCGGCGCTGCACAGACCGATCGGTTGATGACATCAAAGTACCGCGAGAGCGATTAGAGAGCAGACGGCTCCTTATGCTTTTGAATCGCTCTCGCGGTACTTTGATGTCATCAACCGATCGGTCTGCGCAGCGCCGGTTCAAGTCGAACAAGCCTATACACACGCGTCACATGACTTACAGAGGCTGCAGACAAACACACGCGTCACATGACTGACAGAGGCTGCAGACAAACACACGCATCACATGACTGACAGAGGCTGCAGACAAACACAGATCACATGACTGACAGAGGCTGCAGACAAACACACATCACATGACTGAGAGGCTGCAGACAAACACACATCACATGACTGAGAGGCTGCAGACAAACACACGCGTCACATGACTGACAGCACCTGCAGACAAACACACGCATCACATGACTGAGAGGCTGCAGACAAAGACACGTGTCACATGACTGACAGCACCTGCAGACAAACACACGCGTCACATGACTGACAGAGGCTGCAGACAAAAACGCATCACATGACTGACAGCACCTGCAGACAAACACACGAGTCACATGACTGACAGAGGCTGCAGACAAACACGCATCACATGACTGACAGGCTTCAGACAAACACGCATCACATGACTGACAGCACCTGCAGACAAACACACGCAGCACATGACTGACAGAGGCTGCAGACAAACACGCATCACATGACTGACAGAGGCTGCAGACAAACACGCATCACATGACTGACAGAGGCTGCAGACAAACACGCATCACATGACTGACAGACGCTGTAGACAAACACACGCGTCACATGACTGACAGCACCTGCAGACAAACACACGCAGCACATGACTGACAGAGGCTGCAGACAAACACGCATCACATGACTGACAGAGGCTGCAGACAAACACGCATCACATGACTGACAGAGGCTGCAGACAAACACACGCGTCACATGACTGACAGCATCTGCAGACAAACACACGCGTCACATGACTGACAGCACCTGCAGACAAACACACGCGTCACATGACTGACAGCACCTGCAGACAAACACACGCAGCACATGACTGACAGAGGCTGCAGACAAACACGCAATTCCATGACTGACAGAGGCTGCAGACAAACACGCATCACATGACTGACAGAGGCTGCAGACAAACACGCATCACATGACTGACAGAGGCTGTAGACAAACACACACGTCACATGACTGACAGCATCTGCAGACAAACACACGCGTCACATGACTGACAGCACCTGCAGACAAACACGCGTCACATGACTGACAGAGGCTGCAGACAAACACACGCATCACATGACTGACAGAGGCTGCAGACAAACACGCGTCACATGACTGACAGAGGCTGCAGACAAACAAGCGTCACATGACTGACAGCACCTGCAGACAAACACACGCGTCACATGACTGACAGCACCTGGAGACAAACGCATGCGTCACATGACTGACAGCACCAGCAGACAAACACACACGTCACATGACTGAGGCTGCAGACAAACACACGCGTCACATGACTGACAGAGGCTGCAGACAAACACACGCATCACATGACTGACAGCACCGCAGACAAACACATGCGTCACATGACTAAGGCTGCAGACAAACACATGCGTCACATGACTGACAGCACCTGCAGACAAACACACGCATCACATGACCGACAGAGGCTTCAGACAAACACACACATCACATGACTGACAGAGGCTTCAGACAAACACACGCGTCACATGACTGAGAGGCTGCAAACAAACAAGCGTCACATGACTGACAGCACCTGCAGACAAACACACGGGTCACATGACTGACAGCACCTGCAAACAAACACACGCATCACATGACTGACAGAGGCTTCAGACAAACACACACATCACATTACTGACAGAGGCTTCAGACAAACACACACATCACATGACTGACAGCACCTGCAGACAAACACACGCACCACATGACTGACAGAGGCTTCAGACAAACACACACACATCACATGACTGACAGAGGCTTCAGAAAAACACACGCGTCACATGACTGACAGAGGCTTCAGACAAACACACGCATCACATGACTGACAGCACCTGCAGACAAACACACACATCACATGACTGACAGCACCTGCAGACAAACACACGCATCACATGACTGACAGAGGCTTCAGACAAACACACACATCACATGACTGACAGAGGCTTCAGACAAACACACGCATCACATGACTGACAGCACCTGCAGACAAACACACGCATCACATGACTGACAGAGGCTTCAGACAAACACACGCGTCACATGACTGAGAGGCTGCAGACAAACACACGCATCACATGACTGACAGCACCTGCAGACAAACATACGGGTCACATGACTGACAGAGGCTTCAGACAAACACACGCGTCACATGACTGAGAGGCTGCAGACAAACACACGCATCACATGACTGACAGCACCTGCAGACAAACATACGGGTCACATGACTGACAGAGGCTTCAGACAAACACACGCGTCACATGACTGAGAGGCTGCAGACAAACACACGCATCACATGACTGACAGCACCTGCAGACAAACACACGCATCACATGACTGACAGCACCTGCAGACAAAAGGCTTGTTCGACTTGAACTGGCGCTGCACAGACCGATCGGTTGATGACATCAAAGTACCGCGAGAGCGATTCAAAAGCATAAGGAGCCGTCTGCTCTCTAATCGCTCTCGCGGTACTTTGATGTCATCAACCGATCGGTCTGTGCAGCGCCAGTTCAAGTCGAACAAGCCTAAACACACGCATCACATGACTGAGAGGCTGCAGCCAAACAAGCGTCACATGACTGACAGCACCTGTAGACAAACACACGGGTCACATGACTGACAGCACCTGCAAACAAACACACGCATCAGATGACTGACAGGCTTCAGACAAACACACGCATCACATGACTGACAGAGGCTTCAGACAAACACACACATCACATGACTGACAGAGGCTGCAGACAAACACACGCATCACATGACTGACAGCAGCTGCAGACAAACACACACATCACTGACAGAGGCTTCAGACAAACACACGCATCACATGACTGACAGAGGCTTCAGACAAACACACACATCACATGACTGACAGAGGCTTCAGACAAACACACGCATCACATGACTGACAGAGGCTTCAGACAAACACACACATCACATGACTGACAGAGGCTTCAGACAAACACACACATCACATGACTGACAGAGGCTGCAGACAAACACACGCATCACATGACTGACAGCAGCTGCAGACAAACACACACATCACTGACAGAGGCTTCAGACAAACACACGCATCACATGACTGACAGAGGCTTCAGACAAACACACACATCACATGACTGACAGAGGCTTCAGACAAACACACGCATCACATGACTGACAGAGGCTTCAGACAAACACACATATCACATCACTGACAGAGGCTTCAGACAAACACACACATCACATGACTGACAGAGGCTTCAGAAAAACACACGCGTCACATGACTGACAGAGGCTTCAGACAAACACACACATCACATGACTGACAGAGGCTTCAGACAAACACACACATCACATGACTGACAGAGGCTTCAGACAAACACACGCATCACATGACTGACAGCAGCTGCAGACAAACACACACATCACTGACAGAGGCTTCAGACAAACACACGCATCACATGACTGACAGAGGCTTCAGACAAACACACACATCACATGACTGACAGAGGCTTCAGACAAACACACGCATCACATGACTGACAGAGGCTTCAGACAAACACACACATCACTGACAGAGGCTTCAGACAAACACACGCATCACATGACTGACAGAGGCTTCAGACAAACACACACATCACATGACTGACAGAGGCTTCAGACAAACACACACATCACATGACTGACAGAGGCTTCAGACAAACACACGCATCACATGACTGACAGCACCTGCAGACAAACACACACATCACATGACTGACAGAGGCTTCAGACAAACACACGCATCACATGACTGACAGCACCTGCAGACAAACACACGCATCACATGACTGACAGAGGCTTCAGACAAACACACACATCACATGACTGACAGAGGCTTCAGACAAACACACGCATCACATGACTGACAGAGGCTTCAGACAAACACACGCATCACATGACTGACAGAGGCTTCAGACAAACACACGCATCACAAGGCTGACAGAGGCTTCAGACAAACACACGCATCACATGACTGACAGCACCTGCAGACAAACACACACATCACATGACTGACAGAGGCTTCAGAAAAACACACGCGTCACATGACTGACAAAGGCTTCAGAAAAACACACGCGTCACATGACTGACAAAGGCTTCAGACAAACACACGCATCACAAGGCTGACAGAGGCTTCAGACAAACACACGCATCACAAGGCTGACAGAGGCTTCAGACAAACACACGCGTCACATGACTGACAGCACCTGCAGACAAACACACACATCACATGACTGACAAAGGCTTCAGAAAAACACACGCGTCACATGACTGACAGAGGCTGCAGACACAAAATAAAAGGTATTATTATTATAATAGTGTCATGTGTGAGCAGATTTCTCACCAGCGGCTCTTGGTGCGACACACACACATACGCATGCACACACACACACACACACACACAATAATCGTACGCTCATATATGGAGTGTGATGTAGTGTTGGATCTCTCACCAGCGGCTCCAGGTGCGGCACACACGCATGCACACACACAGCTGGCGCTGGCTGAGCTGCTGGAACACTCGGAGCCAGGTGTCTCTGGTTAGCGTGTGTGTGTCTCCGCTGGCGAGCGGCAGGCGGTGCGGTTCGGGGCAGGCGGGCGGCGGGCGCACCAAGTGTCTCTCCATCTGCAGCGGTCTGGGCGAGGGCACGGGCACAGCACTCCTCTTCAGCGGTCGGCACTGCGAGCGCTGCAGAGAGACGCCGCTAGCGGTAGCGTTAGCTGCGGCGCTGTTCCCGTTAGCCGTCGCAGAGCCGCCCGCCGTAGAGCCGCTCTTACTCTGAGCTTGCCGGCTCCCGCCGCGCAATTTGCTCCCACGGACAGCTTTGCCGTGCCGGTGATTAGCGACGGTGCTGTTGGAGTTCTCCTTCTCCTGCGTCTCCTTGCTGACCCGCGAGCGCCCGTTACGCTCCTGCCCGTTCGAGCGCTTGGAGGACAGGCCATCCGGGGTGTGTGTGTGTGTGTGTGTGACGGGCTGCGTGGCGGACAGCGGAGAGGGAGGAGCCACAGGTTTGTGACCGCGATCCGCTGAGCCGTCCTCGTCCTCATCTGCTTCAGGCTCCTGAACCAGCTTCCGGACTCTGGGATTAGCGTCTCCTCGGCGGCGCTGCGGCTGAGGCTCGTCGGGCTCCGGCTCGGGCTCCGGCACACTCTCTCCCTCAGAGTCCTCGCTCGCGCTGAAACCCAGCTCCGCCAGGCGCCGGTTACGCTCTCGCTCACGCATGCTCCCGTACGCAGGAGACGACGGTTCCGAGGCGCCGATGGGAGACGGAGAGTCCGAGTCCGACTCAGAGTCCGTCTCAGAGCTGGAGGAGGACGAGGAGCTGGAGTCCCGCACGCGCTCCAGCAGACACATGCGCTTGAAGCGCTCCAGTTTCTCACGGTGGTGGGAACGCTGGTCCTGGCTGGCCGTCAGAGACGAGGGCTGAGCCGGAGCCGAGCTGGAGCCGTGACCGACTGACACGGATGCGTTCGGCCCGTTCGCTTCAGACGAGTCCGAGGAGTTGGGTTTCGCTTTCTGCAGAAGACAGAAACTCAATGAAGAGCAGTCCTTTCAGGAGAGACACTGGCTACGTTTACATGCACAACTTTTGTTTGAATCAGACTGAATTTATTCCGATTGATGAATCTGAACGTAGTGTTTACATGAACGCTAAACGTGTTCGGGTTGATCTGCGCGTTTATATGTCACAAGCTTCAAATTGGGATAGATTGTGTGACATGCGCTCACTGCACGAATAAATAGAGTTTCCCGCTGTTTGCGTATAAGAACTTCTCCTACATTGTTTTTTTACTTGTTTTTTTTACTTGTTTTAAACAGCAGACTTAATATTTATCCATTGCTGGTCATAATTTGGAGATGATGAGCGTATGAGCCGTTGTGCCGCTGCTAATATTGATCACGCAGTAAAAATGGCCAAAACCAGTCGTGTGTGTGTGAGAGTCTGAAGCGAGCTCTGGTGGCCGATGTCCTGCTCCACTTCACACACGCAGAGAAAGCAGGATTACAGGAAGAGGAGACACTCGTTTATACCACACTTTATTCATCAGGAAGAACAGCTCGTTCAGTGCGTCGTACGCTATTTCTACGTCATTGCACATGCGTAGTCCTTTCAGTTTCGTTTTTTTAATCTGATTAAGTGTTCACATGTTCTCCCGATCGGATTAGAAAAGAAATAACCACCCCTTTCAATCCAATCGAAATCTCTATTAAGTAATCTATTACGAACGGATTATTTGGTTGCATGTAAACGTAGCCGCTGACAACTATTCTTTTCAACAATGAGACAGTCGTACCTTTTTCAGATGTTTCTCACGGGCACCTTTGATCTGTCGGGGAAAAACAGAAAGACACAGTGCTCATAAAAACAGCCACATGCTACCGAAAACTCCCGGCCCGGGTCTGATATTAGCAGCTCCACTCTTATGAATGATACTCTCAAACATCCCCACACAATTCTTTGCCCAGTTTCAAATTTTAAATGTAGCCTTTTCTAAAACACTACAAACCTTTTTGGTGACTATATTTATCGGCATCGGCCGATATATAATCATTTTTAATGCAATCGTTATCGGCCTGATAAGAAAATTTGGCCGATATATTAAAGCTAATAAATAAAGTATTATTTCCATCAGCTGAGACGCTTCAGATGCGCACTGTTTAACATGATGGTTTTGAATTGCTTGAAACATGATTGGAATCTCTTCAAAAAAAGGAAAATACAGTAAAGTGAAACATGCTGTCATAAAGGCTACATAAAATTATGAGAACATTATAATTGTGTGCTTGGGACATGGCTTTTAATTGTGAGAGTTTTGTTTTTGTAATCAGGCTCTCAAAAATTATATAAAAATTTGGATTTAGATTTGTCGGCCAATTTATCGGTTATCGGCTTTCAAATATAAATAATTATCATTATCGGCCAAAATGTTTATATCGTTGCATCCCCTAATTGAATTACTAGATATAAAGACTATAATTACTATAATTACTAGATATATAGATACTATATAAAAATAGTTTCTCTCTCAGTGTTTGATATTACGTCAGCTGTTGTTTCTTGTAGAATCATGAGTGTGAGTTGAATCTAAAGCTAGACTGAAAGATTTCATTGCACCAGTCCATGAACCTGCTGTTGAGCTTGCCTTCTTCTTGGAGCCTCCCTCCTGAGGCACGTCCTTCTCCTTCTTGCGCTTCGGCCCGTCGAGCCGTGTCGAGTCTTCCAGAGACAAGTTCTTCTTCTTACTGGGAGGAGGATCATCCGTGAGCTTCCAGCGACTCACTTCCCCGTTGTCCATGCGTCGCTTTCCTAAACCGTCTCCTTGATCCTGCAGACCAGACAGAAACCTTATACTATTCTGAAGTTATAACGATGACATCATTCTGCCACAGATTCTCTATAAACAAACTGAGGTTACAAATCAAATGTTGTCATGTGTTTGTTGGAGGCATGAAATCTAAATGCTCATTATTTAGGAAACTGATTTGAAAGATTGTGCATGATAACTGAAGTATCGTGCACAACCAGGCCTGACTGAACACGTTAAATGCTACGTTTCCTTTTCAGTTTGCTCCCTTCACAACTAATTTTTGCAATTTTTAACAATAAAAAACTTGTGGTGGTGACAAAACAGCAGAATTTACAAGAACGTAGAATATGTAGCAAGTCAAATATATTTGTATAGCGCTTTTCACAACACACGTTGTTTCAAAGCAACTTTACAGAAAATCATGTAAACGTTTACAATATTTGAATATCTTCATGCCTTATAGCTGCATTTATCAGATTAGAGCTGGGCGATAATATAACTACATTTTAAAACAATATAAACATTCAAGCAGTTGAGATTTGCTATATTATATAATCGATGTACGTGAATTTATTGTATGCATGAGGATAAAGTTGGATACACTTATACTGTATATCCAAATTGATATAAAAAGCTTGGAAATAACAGCTACATCCTGTGGCAAAATAAGAATGTATGTGAAAAAATTTGCCTCAATTGGTTTGCAAATGACGGATTTATGGACCAAAATCTATTAAATATTTTCCATTTTAGCAGATAAACAAACCTTTAAAGAAGGTGTGGCAAAACCAGTCCTGAAACAGAGACGCTTCATCATATTTTACCTCAGTCTTACCTTACTGGTCTTTCCTTCCTTGTGGCACTTTGGACATTCCCAACAGTTTGGGATCTCATCGTTAATGATGCCTTCGGACTTCCCCATCTGCGGGACAGAATTTATGATGTTATGGTCAGCATTAAAGAGTGCGGGTAAAGAGTGCGGGTAAAGAGTGCGGGTAAAGAGTGCTGGTATAGAGTGCCGGTATAGAGTGCCGGTATAGAGTGCCGGTAATGAGTGCCGGTAATGAGTGCCGATAATGAGTGCGGGTAATGAGTGCCGGTAAAGAGTGTGGGTAATGAGTGTGGGTAATGAGTGCTGGTAAAGAGTGCTGGTAAAGAGTGCTGGTAATGAGTGCGGGTAATGAGTGCCGGTAAAGAGTGCCAATAAAGAGTGCCGGTAAAGAGTGACGGTAAAGAGTGCCAGTAAAGAGTGCCAGTAAAGAGTTCGGGTAAAGAGTGCTGGCAATGAGTGCCGGTAATGAGTGCGGGTAAAGAGTGCCGGTAATGAGTGCCGGTAAAGAGTGCCGGTAAAGAGTGCGGGTAAAGAGTGCGGGTAAAGAGTGCCGGTAATGAGTGCCGGTAAAGAGTGCCGGTAATGAGTGTGGGTAATGAGTGCTGGTAAAGAGTGCTGGTAAAGAGTGCTGGTAATGAGTGCGGGTAATGAGTGCCGGTAAAGAGTGCCAATAAAGAGTGCCGGTAATGAGTGACGGTAAAGAGTGACGGTAAAGAGTGCGGGTAAAGAGTGCTGGCAATGAGTGCCGGTAATGAGTGCGGGTAAAGAGTGCCGGTAATGAGTGCCGGTAAAGAGTGCCGGTAAAGAGTGCCGGTAAAGAGTGCCGGTAAAGAGTGCTGGTAAAGAGTGCTGGTAAAGAGTGCCGGTAAAGAGTGCGGGTAAAGAGTGCCGGTAATGAGTGTGGGTAATGAGTGCTGGTAAAGAGTGCTGGTAAAGAGTGCTGGTAATGAGTGCGGGTAATGAGTGCCGGTAAAGAGTGCCAATAAAGAGTGCCGGTAATGAGTGACGGTAAAGAGTGACGGTAAAGAGTGCGGGTAAAGAGTGCTGGCAATGAGTGCCGGTAATGAGTGCGGGTAAAGAGTGCCGGTAATGAGTGCCGGTAAAGAGTGCCGGTAAAGAGTGCCGGTAAAGAGTGCCGGTAAAGAGTGCGGGTAAAGAGTGCGGGTAAAGAGTGCCGGTAAAGAGTGCGGGTAAAGAGTGCCGGTAAAGAGTGCGGGTAAAGAGTGCCGGTAATGAGTGCCGGTAAAGAGTGCCGGTAATGAGTGACGGTAAAGAGTGACGGTAAAGAGTGCCGGTAAAGAGTGCCGGTAATGAGTGCGGGTAAAGAGTGCCGGTAATGAGTGCCGGTAAAGAGTGCCGGTAAAGAGTGCCGGTAAAGAGTGCGGGTAAAGAGTGCCGGTAAAGAGTGCCGGTAATGAGTGCCGGTAAAGAGTGCGGGTAAAGAGTGCCGGTAATGAGTGCCGGTAAAGAGTGCCGGTAATGAGTGCCGGTAATGAGGGCCGGTAATGAGGGCCGGTAATGATTGCCGGTAAAGAGTGCCGGTAAAGAGTGCCGGTAATGAGTGCGGGTTATGAGTGCTGGTAAAGAGTGCGGGTAATGAGTGCCGGTAAAGAGTGCCGGTAATGAGTGCCGGTAATGAGTGCCGGTAATGATTGCCGGTAAAGAGTGCCGGTAATGAGTGCGGGTTATGAGTGCTGGTAAAGAGTGCGGGTAATGAGTGCCGGTAAAGAGTGCGGGTAAAGAGTGCGGGTAAAGAGTGCCGGTAATGAGTGCAGGTTATGAGTGCTGGTAAAGAGTGCGGGTAATGAGTGCGGGTAATGAGTG
Source organism: Siphateles boraxobius (assembly GCF_051911475.1). NCBI lineage: Eukaryota > Metazoa > Chordata > Actinopteri > Cypriniformes > Leuciscidae > Siphateles > Siphateles boraxobius. The sequence continues at coordinate 172,537 of NW_027508796.1, forward strand.
CCGGTAAAGAGTGCGGGTAAAGAGTGCCGGTAAAGAGTGCCGGTAATGAGTGCGGGTTATGAGTGCTGGTAAAGAGTGCGGGTAATGAGTGCCGGTAAAGAGTGCGGGTAAAGAGTGCGGGTAAAGAGTGCCGGTAATGAGTGCCGGTAATGAGTGCCGGTGAAGAGTGCCGGTAATGAGTTCTGGTAATGAGTTCTGGTAATGAGTGCCGGTAATGAGTGCCGGTAATGAGTGCCGGTAATGAGTGTTGGTAAAGAGTGCTGGTAAAGAGTGCCGGTAATGAGTGCCGGTAATGAGTGCTGGTAAAGAGTGCCGGTAATGAGTGCCGGTAATGAGTGCCGGTAAAGAGTGCCGGTAATGAGTTCTGGTAATGAGTGCCGGTAATGAGTGCCGGTAATGAGTGCCGGTAATGAGTGCCGGTAATGAGTGCCGGTAAAGAGTTCTGATAATGAGTGCCGGTAATGAGTGCCGGTAAAGAGTTCTGGTAATGAGTGCCGGTAATGAGTGCCGGTAATGAGTGCCGGTAATGAGTGCTGGTAATGAGTGCTGGTAATGAGTGCTGGTAATGAGTGCCGGTAAAGAGTGCCGGTAAAGAGTGCCGGTAATGAGTGCTGGTAAAGAGTGCCGGTAATGAGTGCCGGTAATGAGTGCTGGTAATGGGTGTAGCCAGTGTGGACCAGACCTTCAGGCAGCTGGGGTGGATGATCTCGTTGCAGATTGTGCACTCCATCAGGGACAGGCTGAACTTCTCCTCCTCCGACTCCACCGTATCTTCCTTCCCCGCTTCACCACACGCAAAACACACGGCAGTGTGCGGCAACACCGGCTGCAGGAGAGACCCATGGGGAAAACACACACACACACACATAAACTAACCTGGTAGAACATGTGTGAAGGTTTGCACATGGGATTAAGATGCATTTTTCTCAATCTGATCACAAGTGGTCAATGCTAAATAAAAGGTAAACACAACATTATTAACTGCCTGTTTACAATTGCTTAGAAGCCTTTACATTTAGCCATTAGATTTCTGATACACACTTAAAGGTACAATTCGTAAGATTTTTGTATCAAATATTAAAAAAACACTTTCACAGTGTGATATATTTCATGCAATTGTGCGTTTACATTCTCCCAAAAGTTCCCAAGGATTTGTAATTCCAGAGAAATTCCAGTTTTTAATAATGGCTCGTCCCTGGTCATTGTCGCCTATCAATGACGTAATATCCGCGCTACCCTCAGTTTCCACTTGTAGAAACAATACATAGATACCTCATTAGCGGCTGTTTCAATGGTCAGCTATACATGAGCTGCTAATGAGAAATCTATGCATGCATATCTATGATAAAATATCTCGCACACCGCTGTTGTGTTGTTCAGTCATCATGGTTCACGATGATAGATTGGCGAGTACAGAAAATAAAAAAAAGTAAACATAGATCAACTTAATTTTCAGAGAGCTCGAGACAAACTTGGACTTGATCTGTCCACAGAGACTCCGCTCTAGCATGCGTTTAGCATGCAGGTGAGCAAACATATATTATTTATTGTACACTACCGTTATATCCCAGTTTGTTTGTGCTTCGGTTACGCTTTTTACCAAGTCTATGGCAGTCAAATTAAGTAGGCTATGTGTTGCACAAAAATATTTAGCCATTACTAGCAAATACTGTGGGTTAGTTTAAATGTACTTTTAGTACGATTGTTTTAAACGTGTAAAACTGCACAGCATTAACTCACCAAATCATTTGACAAATAGTCACATATTAGTAACAGGCTAATATAGCATTACAATTCACGTTCCTGGCAGCTAATTCATTACGATGACATAACAGTGTGATCATAATACGTACAGGTAATACAAAACTAATTTATTAGCTGATATATAATTTATATGATTCGTGAATTCTATAGCCTACATCTCTGGATGGTGAAAACGACATCTCCCAGAGTTCCACTCTCCTTCTTAGCTTCGTCTTTGGTATTGTTTTGAAAATGCGTATCGTAAAATTACATATTGTAGCTTTAAGGTGTTTGGCCGGTTGGTCCCGTGAGAACCCTCTCCGTGAGCGTTAGGGTTAGCCTGGCCGTTAGGGTTTGCCTGGCCGTGAGCGTTAGGGTTTGCCTGGCCGTGAGCGTTAGGGTTAGCCTGGCCGTGAGCGTGAGGGTTAGCCTGGCCGTGAGCGTTAGGGTTTGCCTGGCCGTGAGCGCTAGGGTTAGCCTGGCCGTGAGCGTTAGGATTAGCCTGGCTGTGAGCGTTAGGGTTTGCCTGGCCGTGAGCGTTAGGGTTAGCCTGGCCGTGAGCGTTAGGGTTAGCCTGGCCGTGAGTGTGAGGGTTAGCCTGGCCGTGAGCGTTAGGGTTTGCCTGGCCGTGAGCGTTAGGGTTAGCCTGGCCGTGAGCGTTAGGGTTAGCCTAGCCGTGAGCGTTAGGGTTAGCCTGGCCGTGAGCGTGAGGGTTAGCCTGGCCGTGAGTGTGAGGGTTAGCCTGGCCGTGAGTGTGAGGGTTAGCCTGGCCGTGAGTGTGAGGGTTAGCCTGGCCGTGAGTGTGAGGGTTAGCCTGGCCGTGAGTGTGAGGGTTAGCCTGGCCGTGAGTGTGAGGGTTAGCCTGGCCGTGAGTGTTAGGGTTAGCCTGGCCGTGAGCGTTAGGGTTAGCCTGGCCGTGAGTGTGAGGGTTAGCCTGGCCGTGAGCGTTAGGGTTAGCCTGGCCGTGTGCGTGAGCGGGACTCACCGCGGTGCACTGCCGGAGCAGACACGACTGCTTCATGCGACCCGGTCCACCGAACTTCTTCATGTCCTTGCAGAAGTGGCACTCGCCGCACTCGGTCCTCATACACGCCTGACAGCGCCGGCACCGTGTGCGCCGCCGCCGCGCGCCTCCCAGCGCCTTACTGCCAGACATCGCCTCGGCATTCACCTGCGCACACACACACACAGGTCAGAACATAACACACACACACACACACACACACACACACACAGGTCAGAACATAACACACATACACACACACACATCAGAACACACACACACACACAGGTCAGAACATAACACACACACACACACACACACACACAGGTCAGAACATACACACACACACAGGTCAGAACATAACACACACACACACACAGGTCAGAACATAACACACATACACACACACACAGGTCAGAACATAACACACACACACACACAGGTCAGAACATAACACACATACACACACACACACACAGGTCAGAACATAACACACATACACACACACACACACAGGTCAGAACATAACACACACACACACACACGTCAGAACATACACACACACACAGGTCAGAACATAACACACATACACACACACACACACAGGTCAGAACATAACACACACACACACACAGGTCAGAACATAACACACACACACACACACAGGTCAGAACATAACACACATACACACACACGCGTCAGAACATACACACACACAAAGGTCAGAACATCACAACACACACACACACAAACACACGTCAGAACATCACAACACGACCACACACACATCAGAACATCACAACACACACACAGGTAAGAACATTACACACATACACACACACAGGTCAGAACATACACACGCACAAACAGGTCAGAACATAACACACACACACACACAGGTCAGAACATCACAACACACACACGTCAGAACATCACAACACACACACACACACACACGTCAGAACATCACAACACACACACACACACACACACACAGATCAGAACATCACAACACACACACAGATCAGAACATAACACACACACACACACAGATCAGAACATAACACACACACACACACAGATCAGAACATCACAACACACACAAACGTCAGGGCAGGACATCACATGCTGCCAATCAAATACCCAGAATGCCAAGCGTGACTGTCTCCACATTAACCCTTCTGTGCTCTTGACGCTCTTGATCAGGGTTAGAAAGGAACACCCGGGTAACAATCAGCTGTGGCGGGAATCGCTGTCCAATCACGAGCCAATATGGCGTTACTTATTACGTTTACTCACTTTACTGGGGAAGTTCGTGAAGTCAAATCTGCGCAGATTTTACTCGCCCTCAAGCCATGCTACGTGTAAATGACTCACTTCTTTCAGATGAACACAATCTGAGTTATATTAAAAAATATCCTGCTCTTCCCAGCTTTATACTGGGAGTGAACGGAGCCTGAGATTCTGAAGCCCAAAAAAGCACATCCATCATATCAGTAACCCACAGGTTAATGCAGGCCTTCTGAAGAAAAATATCAATATTTATAACTATAATCACTGGCGTCCGGTAGCAGGCGAACGCAAGTCTAGTTCCAGCCGAACAGTGACCTCTGACCCCACGCATGACGTATTGACGAACGTGGAAGAGCAGAGGATCGAGCAAAACACCGGTCACAATCAGAAGTATAGGCTAAAACAAGAACTTTTATAGAGAAATGTGGAAGGAGCTTGAGTTTGATGTTTGAACCGCGAGAGGCTGGACTCTCACCTGAGCTTACGCGACTCCTACATCTTTCATCATGCGTGGGGTCAGAGGTCACTCTTCCCCAGGAACTAGACTCGCATACGCCTGCTACCGGACGCCAGTCATTATAGTTTCTAAAGTTATATATATGGATATTTTTCTTCTGAAGGCCTTTATTAACCCATGGATTACTGTTATGATGGATGATGCACTTTTTTGGGCTTCAGAATCTCAGGCTCCTAACACTCCCAGTACAAAGCTAACTCCGATTGTATTCGAGAGTCATTTACACCTAGCATGGCTTGAGGGCGAGTAAATCATGGGATCATTTTCATTTTTGGGTGAACTATCCCTTTAAGACAGACATTAGTGGGGTCAGATGCTGTACTGGGTTTCAGGCGCTGATAACGAGAGGCTGTGATGGACAGATGACTGTTGATGACACTCGTTACATTTAACACACACTTTAGGTTT
>NW_027508796.1:187500-245000 GCF_051911475.1 Siphateles boraxobius
AGCTCATAAAATATGGTAAAAGAAAGCTGGAAAACAAACCTCATTGGTTTAAGTGTGTTTGAGCTCCTGTTTACCATATTTGATCAGCTCTGTGTGTGTGTGTGTGTGTGTGTGTGTGTGCTGATCAATGTTTATGTGCATGAAATGTAAATATATGCTAGTGTGAAACGGGTGCAGGGTGATGAGCTGAAGGCACACGCTTCTTCACATTTAAAGAAGAAGAAAAAACACTTCATGCCCGAACCTCTCATTAACTACGTGATGTTGTGTGTGTGTGTGTGTGAGAGAGAGAGAGAGAGAGAAAGTTAAGCTCATGCTGTTCTCTCTCTGTGTCAGACATCAATGAGCTGAACCTCCCGAAGACGTGCGAGATCGTTTTCCCCGACCAGGACGATCTGCTCAACTTCAAGCTCATCATCTCGCCAGACGAGGTTAGCCTGCGCTCATGCCTCTCCACAGCAGTTATGCATCTTATATATTTAAGAGATTCAAATGATGAATCGTAAAGTTTGTCAGCGTGTGAAGTTCGTTAGCAGCGGCACAAATGATGAACTGTGATTTCATTAAAGTGTAAATTGCAGGTTACATTTTTCACGTAGATAATGCAATGTACTTATTAAACATAAAGATAAGAACCGCCCACCATTGTTTTGTATGTTTTTTTTTTATACTAAAATGCTGAATATAATATGAAAACTTTTTACAGTGGTTTTAAGCACTCCCTCTCCCTTGCACTAGGCTGGGTGTGACGTCATAAAAGGGACTCCAAGCCCAGAGTTAGTGCTAGTCTAACAGCAAGTAGGCTAGCAGTAATATTGGAGACCTAACTCAGCTAGCAAAAATGGTGTTGATGAATGAAATAACTCCATTGTAAACATACTCGTGTGTGCTGTCTTCAAGAGGACCGTGATCCTGCCTGAAATGAGAGTAAGCTATTCGCAAAACAAACGGGTTCAGGCAGCACTTGTCAGAACCAGGATGCTGCGCGAGGCTCGTCAGGTGTGCCGGTCGCGGGTCGAGCTGCTCCGCTAAACTCAAACGCGTTCACCTCACGGCAGCACATACTCTCCAGTGCTGATCCCACACAAACACCTGTCAAACACAGCGATAGGGGCATCCATCTCTTTATTATTTCTGACAATGAGCATCGCTAATTAGATGCGATTTAGCACACGCAATAACGCGTTCTGTCTGCAGATGCAAAAGCACCATTATGCCTGTGCAGTGTGTGCTACAGCTCTGATTAGGACCACTAACACCATGTCTTCAGTCGTCGTCCCTCCTTGCTATTCTACATGACGACAAGATTTTGAAAAGACTTTGGCTTGTTCCCTAATGTTATCCGGGTTAGCACCAGGTTAACCTAGGCTAGCTCTAGCTAACGTTACTCACCCGGACACCTGGCCAAACCTCCACCCATTTTCCTCACACCTAGCATTGATAACTGTATGAAGGCCGTGATTTCCGGCAGTTTCCTCCTCTCCTCACGCCTGACTGGTTCAGAACTGTCCGTAGTCAAGCGTCTAACAGTAGATTCTAGCATGAGTTGCTACTCCCTCTTATGACGTCATCACCCAGTTACGGTAAAAAACATGCTACCTTTGAAGAAACCCCAATAAATGTTAATTTAACGCAATTTAAGACAGAAATGTTTAAATATATACATATCCACCTTATTCCTGACGACCTTACTGCGTTTTGAATTATGGGCGGCACTTCTGGTTTGGGGAACTTCCATTCAAAAAGGCTGAAACGAATCATTTCAAATCTTAAGGTTGTCCTACACATAAAGCTGATCCGTCAGTTTGATTGGATGAGCTGTCAATTTTCTTTCATGATTTATTTTCAGACATCATCAGAATAACGTTATACTTGGTATTTTAACGTTACGTTATAACAAGAACATGGCAAGAGCTCTTTTCAGTCGCTGCTTTCTTTTCCTCGTGATAATTTTTTCCCCTTTGCAATCCGCTGTAAAAGTATGAAAAATGACTACATATAGGCTACTGCACATTGTGGTCCGTTCTCCCGAATTTAATTTACGATATAATCCATTAATAATTCACTGGAATGCATGAAGAATCTCTCGTTATTCTATTCAAATCCTCACGTCTCTTTCCAGGTTTGTTTTCACAGGTAAATGCAATTTATAATCTGTCAAAATGACGGAAATTACTTTGAAATAGTATCACGTTATGCTGAAGTTAATGACCATTTTTGATTAAGGTAACAACCCTTTTTTTTATTTAACCAAAGACTCGCGCTTTTGGGGTTATTTGCTCTGTTGAAAGTAGCCTACCTTGTTGATGCTTTTACACTTTTATATTTCCTTTTAATGTTCGATGGTTGAAGGGCGAGTCGATTAATGTCATCTCATTGTGACACTTTTTTAACCAATTGCGTTCATAGAGCGAGTCTTTCACTGATTGTTTACAGCTTAACGGAAGTTACACCCATAATTCGCGCAAAGCATCATGGGGCGCAGGAATACTGTGGATTGAGCATTTTAATTTACACATTAATTGGTTGTGGTGGTTAACCTGCAATTTACACTTTAACGGAGCATGAAACCTGCGTTTCTAACCCTTTCCAACAGGGAAATATTCATTCATTATGACAGCTTTTTGCACATGGCTTAGTTCTACTGACTGTCCTGATCAATTTAATAAACATTTATCATTTTCTCTGCTTTTTTATAGGGTTTCTATAAAGGTGGGAAATTTGTCTTCAGTTTTAAGGTAAACAGCAGCTTGAGTAAATCCCTGATCACTTCAAATAAAAACCCTCTACAAATCAGACGGTGACGCTCTAGTAGATTATATAGATGAAAACCTTATAATAGCTTTACGTAAGGATTAACAGATCCGCAGTTCTACATTGTAACATAATTCTTGAGACCTGGAATGTTCATTTTCAGTTCTTAAAATGCAAAACTTCTATTTCATTAAAGAACTTAAAATGAAAGCCAGGATCCACAGAGCAACTTCCATGTTTAACATGTTTATCTCTGGGAAATAAAGGAGGATAAACGTCTCAGTAATGAAAGTTCCTGCGGTGTTTTAATATGGTAAATCTAAACTGAATGGATGTCAGTGATGATGATGATGATAAAGAGGCTCTAGAACTGCAGATCTTTCTGGAAAACAGGAAAACATGAGCAAAGTTTGGAACAAGCCGTTCTGCAGATTAGTTGCAATAAGTGCTGCAACTTTTCTGACCGTTACGGTGAAACTCAAGATCACAGGCTGTTAGATAATACACACTTCTGTAATACACACTTCTGTAATACACATTAGCAGATACACACTTCTGTAATACACATTAGCAGATACACACATCTGTAATACACATTAGCAGATACACACTTCTGTAATACACATTAGCAGATACACACTTCTGTAATACACATTAGCAGATACACACTTCTGTAATACACACTTCTGTAATACACACATCTGTAATACACATTAGCAGATACACACTTCTGTAATACACGTTAGCAGATACACACATCTGTAATACACACATCTGTAATACACATTAGCAGATACACACTTCTGTAATACACATTAGCAGATACACACATCTGTAATACACATTAGCAGATACACACTTCTGTAATACACATTAGCAGATACACACTTCTGTAATACACATTAGCAGATACACACTTCTGTAATACACACATCTGTAATACACATTAGCAGATACACACTTCTGTAATACACACATCTGTAATACACATTAGCAGATACACACTTCTGTAATACACATTAGCAGATACACACTTCTGTAATACACATTAGCAGATACACACTTCTGTAATACACACATCTGTAATACACATTAGCAGATACACACTTCTGTAATACACACATCTGTAATACACATTAGCAGATACACACTTCTGTAATACACATTAGCAGATACACACATCTGTAATACACACTTCTGTAATACACACTTCTGTAATACACATTAGCAGATACACACATCTGTAATACACATTAGCAGATACACACTTCTGTAATACACACTTCTGTAATACACACATCTGTAATACACATTAGCAGATACACACTTCTGTAATACACACTTCTGTAATACACATTAGCAGATACACACATCTGTAATACACATTAGCAGATACACACATCTGTAATACACATTAGCAGATACACACTTCTGTAATACACACTTCTGTAATACACATTAGCAGATACACACTTCTGTAATACACATTAGCAGATACACACATCTGTAATACACACATCTGTAATACACATTAGCAGATACACACTTCTGTAATACACATTAGCAGATACACACATCTGTAATACACACTTCTGTAATACACACATCTGTAATACACATTAGCAGATACACACTTCTGTAATACACATTAGCAGATACACACATCTGTAATACACACATCTGTAATACACATTAGCAGATACACACTTCTGTAATACACATTAGCAGATACACACATCTGTAATACACACTTCTGTAATACACACATCTGTAATACACATTAGCAGATACACACTTCTGTAATACACACTTCTGTAATACACATTAGCAGATACACACATCTGTAATACACATTAGCAGATACACACATCTGTAATACACATTAGCAGATACACACATCTGTAATACACATTAGCAGATACACACTTCTGTAATACACACTTCTGTAATACACATTAGCAGATACACACATCTGTAATACACATTAGCAGATACACACATCTGTAATACACATTAGCAGATACACACTTCTGTAATACACATTAGCAGATACACACTTCTGTAATACACATTAGCAGATACACACTTCTGTAATACACATTAGCAGATACACACATCTGTAATACACATTAGCAGATACAATGCGCACACACATGTAATGTGCACACATCTGTAATGCGCACACATCTGTAATGCGCACACATCTGTAATGCGCACAGATCTGTAATGCGCACACATCTGTAATGCGCACAGATCTGTAATGCGCACACATCTGTAATGCGCACAGATCTGTAATGCGCACACATCTGTAATGCGCACACATCTGTAATGTGCACACATCTGTAATGCGCACACACATCTGTAATGCGCACACATCTGTAATGCGCACACATCTGTAATGCGCACACATCTGTAATGCGCACACATCTGTAATGCGCACAGATCTGTAATGCGCACACATCTGTAATGCGCACACATCTGTAATGCGCACACATCTGTAATGCGCACACATCTGTAATGCGCACACATCTGTAATACACATTAGCAGATACACACATCTGTAATGCGCACACATCTGTAATGCGCACACATCTGTAATGCGCACACATCTGTAATGCTCACACATCTGTAATGCGCACACATCTGTAATGCGCACAGATCTGTAATGCGCACACACATCTGTAATGCGCACACATCTGTAATGCGCACACATCTGTAATGCGCACACATCTGTAATGCGCACACATCTGTAATGCGCACAGATCTGTAATGCGCACACACATCTGTAATGCTCACACATCTGTAATGCGCACACATCTGTAATGCGCACACATCTGTAATGCGCACAGATCTGTAATGCTCACACATCTGTAATGCTCACACATCTGTAATGCGCACACATCTGTAATGCGCACACATCTGTAATGCTCACACATCTGTAATGCGCACACATCTGTAATGCGCACAGATCTGTAATGCGCACAGATCTGTAATGCGCACACATCTGTAATGCGCACACACATCTGTAATGCGCACACACATCTGTAATGCGCACAGATCTGTAATGCGCACACACATCTGTAATGCTCACACATCTGTAATGCGCACACATCTGTAATGCGCACACATCTGTAATGCGCACACATCTGTAATGCGCACAGATCTGTAATGCGCACACATCTGTAATGCGCACAGATCTGTAATGCGCACACATCTGTAATGCGCACACATCTGTAATGCGCACAGATCTGTAATGCGCACACACATCTGTAATGCTCACACATCTGTAATGCGCACACATCTGTAATGCGCACACATCTGTAATGCGCACAGATCTGTAATGCGCACAGATCTGTAATGCGCACACATCTGTAATGCGCACACATCTGTAATGCGCACACATCTGTAATGCGCACACACATCTGTAATGCGCACACATCTGTAATGCGCACAGATCTGTAATGCGCACAGATCTGTAATGCGCACACATCTGTAATGCGCACAGATCTGTAATGCGCACAGATCTGTAATGCGCACACACATCTGTAATGCGCACACACATCTGTAATGCGCACACACATCTGTAATGCGCTCACACATCTGTAATGCGCACTGATCTGTAATGCGCACAGATCTGTAATGCGCACAGATCTGTAATGTGCACACATCTGTAATACACATTAGCAGATACACACATCTGTAATGCGCACACATCTGTAATACACATTAGCAGATACACACATCTGTAATGCGCACACATCTGTAATGCGCACACATCTGTAATGCTCACACATCTGTAATGCTCACACATCTGTAATGCGCACACATCTGTAATGCGCACAGATCTGTAATGCGCACACATCTGTAATGCGCACAGATCTGTAATGCGCACAGATCTGTAATGCGCACACATCTGTAATACACATTAGCAGATACACACATCTGTAATGCGCACACATCTGTAATGCTCACACATCTGTAATGCGCACAGATCTGTAATGCGCACACATCTGTAATGCGCACACATCTGTAATACACATTAGCAGATACACACATCTGTAATGCGCACACATCTGTAATACACATTAGCAGATACACACATCTGTAATGCGCACACATCTGTAATACACATTAGCAGATACACACATCTGTAATGCGCACACATCTGTAATACACATTAGCAGATACACACATCTGTAATGCGCACACATCTGTAATGCGCACACATCTGTAATGCGCACACATCTGTAATGCGCACACATCTGTAATGCTCACACATCTCAAATGCTCACACATCTGTAATGCGCACACATCTGTAATGCGCACAGATCTGTAATGCGCACAGATCTGTAATGCGCACACATCTGTAATGCGCACACATCTGTAATGCGCACACATCTGTAATGCGCACACATCTGTAATGCGCACACATCTGTAATGCGCACACATCTGTAATGCGCACACATCTGTAATGCTCACACATCTGTAATGCACATTAGCAGATACACACATCTGTAATGCGCACACATCTGTAATGCGCACACATCTGTAATGCGCACACATCTGTAATGCTCACACATCTGTAATGCACATTAGCAGATACACACATCTGTAATGCACATTAGCAGATACACACATCTGTAATGCTCACACATCTGTAATGCGCACACATCTGTAATGCGCACACATCTGTAATGCACATTAGCAGATACACACATCTGTAATGCGCACACATCTGTAATGCTCACACATCTGTAATGCTCACACATCTGTAATGCACACACATCTGTAATGCGCACACATCTGTAATGCTCACACATCTGTAATGCTCACACATCTGTAATGCACACACATCTGTAATGCTCACACATCTGTAATGCACATTAGCAGATACACACATCTGTAATGCTCACACATCTGTAATGCGCACACATCTGTAATGCTCACACATCTGTAATGCGCACACATCTGTAATGCTCACACATCTGTAATGCTCACACATCTGTAATGCTCACACATCTGTAATGCTCACACATCTGTAATGCGCACACATCTGTAATGCACATTAGCAGATACACACATCTGTAATGCTCACACATCTGTAATGCGCACACATCTGTAATGCGCACACATCTGTAATGCACATTAGCAGATACACACATCTGTAATGCTCACACATCTGTAATGCGCACACATCTGTAATGCGCACACATCTGTAATGCTCACACATCTGTAATGCGCACACATCTGTAATGCGCACAGATCTGTAATGCGCACAGATCTGTAATGCGCACACATCTGTAATGCGCACACATCTGTAATGCGCACAGATCTGTAATGCGCACAGATCTGTAATGCGCACACATCTGTAATGCACACACATCTGTAATGCTCACACATCTGTAATGCACATTAGCAGATACACACATCTGTAATGCGCACACATCTGTAATGCTCACACATCTGTAATGCTCACACATCTGTAATGCACACACATCTGTAATGCGCACACATCTGTAATGCTCACACATCTGTAATGCTCACACATCTGTAATGCACACACATCTGTAATGCTCACACATCTGTAATGCACATTAGCAGATACACACATCTGTAATGCTCACACATCTGTAATGCTCACACATCTGTAATGCGCACACATCTGTAATGCTCACACATCTGTAATGCGCACACATCTGTAATGCTCACACATCTGTAATGCTCACACATCTGTAATGCTCACACATCTGTAATGCTCACACATCTGTAATGCTCACACATCTGTAATGCGCACACATCTGTAATGCTCACACATCTGTAATGCGCACAGATCTGTAATGCGCACACATCTGTAATGCGCACACATCTGTAATGCGCACACATCTGTAATGCTCACACATCTGTAATGCGCACACATCTGTAATGCTCACACATCTGTAATGCTCACACATCTGTAATGCTCACACATCTGTAATGCGCACACATCTGTAATGCACATTAGCAGATACACACATCTGTAATGCTCACACATCTGTAATGCGCACACATCTGTAATGCGCACACATCTGTAATGCACATTAGCAGATACACACATCTGTAATGCTCACACATCTGTAATGCGCACACATCTGTAATGCGCACACATCTGTAATGCTCACACATCTGTAATGCGCACACATCTGTAATGCGCACAGATCTGTAATGCTCACACATCTGTAATGCTCACACATCTGTAATGCGCACACATCTGTAATGCTCACACATCTGTAATGCGCACACATCTGTAATGCTCACACATCTGTAATGCTCACACATCTGTAATGCGCACACATCTGTAATGCGCACACATCTGTAATGCTCACACATCTGTAATGCTCACACATCTGTAATGCTCACACATCTGTAATGCGCACACATCTGTAATGCTCACACATCTGTAATGCTCACACATCTGTAATGCGCACACATCTGTAATGCGCACACATCTGTAATGCGCACAGATCTGTAATGCGCACACATCTGTAATGCGCACACATCTGTAATGCGCACACATCTGTAATACACATTAGCAGATACACACATCTGTAGTGACTGAATTGATTTGTCATCAATGTAATATTTTTCACCCGTTATCCAATCGTTGTAAACTTCTTATGCTGTATTTTCTTTAACTAGCTTTTTTATCTTCTTAATCTTTTACAGTTTGTTTTGTTTCTTTATTTCTTAATTTGCCTTTTACTCATGTATTTACGATGCTCTGACATGTTTAGTCACTTCTGTGTTTTTATGGCTTTATTTTTGCTTAAAGGAAGATACTCGTACCGGAAACTAACTGGTGCTAGTCCTTGCTAACCCTAACTCTGCGAGCTTGTGCCGAGACTGACGCTGCTGTTCTCCTCAGGTCGGGCAGGGTTACCCGCACGACCCTCCCAAGGTCAAGTGTGAGACGATGGTTTATCACCCAAACATCGACCTCGAAGGGAACGTCTGTCTAAATATTTTGAGGTATTGTTGCACCTTTCCCTCACATTAGTCTTCATATACCAGCTCACCCGTTTTAACAGAGACACAAACAGAGATAATGTTCCTGTTGCTTGATCTAGAGCGCTTTTATTTCTAATATTTTAATGTCTGCTTTTGTGAAGTACATTTTTATGGGTTTGGAATGACATAAAATTGAGTAAATAATGACAGTTTTGTGAATTTTGAAGTGAGTCAAAATTTTATGTTTTATTTATTTCATAATTTGTCTCAAACATGTCTTTTTTTTTTTTACATGATTTTCCTTTCTATTTCCAAAATACTTTCTAACATTCAGTTGGGTGTGTGTTTTTAAATTGTCCTGGGATTGAGCAGTTTTTTGCTGCTGATCCTGTTCAGACGGAGTGTTTAACGTGTGGAAATATTCATGATGAGTGATGAGAGTGTAATTGAGAAGGCACTTTGACTCTTGATGTTTCAGAGAAGACTGGAAGCCGGTCTTGACGATTAACTCCATCATATACGGACTACAGTATCTGTTCCTCGTAAGTTAAGCTTACATTTCCTGAATGCCGAATCAGTGCGTCATGTTTATTAGTGTCAGAATATTCAGATGTTTCATCAAATTTGGTGACACGAACCTTGAAACCAAACATGACGTGTGAGGTTCACGTCGATTCGTTTAATTATTCTTTAACCTCAGATCATTGTGTTTTCACTGTTACGATATCTATTGCTTGCCCTAGTTTAAATGCAGTCCATTCACCGTAGATAAAATCTTTTCTTTCTTGTTTTTGCAAAGTTTAAAGGAGTAGTTAATTATTAAAATTTGCTGATAATTAACTCTCCGCCACGTCATCCAAGATGTTCACGTCTTTCTTTCTTCAGTGGAAAACACTCCAGGATTTCCTCCATATAGTGACTTCAGTCCAACGGGTCGAAGAGTTTCAGTGCAGCTTCAAAGTCTCGACACGATCCAGCCGAGGAATAAGAGTCTGATCTACACAAACCAGCGCACATTTTATAAAGAAATAAACATTTATGTACTTTTAACCACTAATGCTGGTCTTGCACCACGACTTCACGCATTACGTAATCAGGTTGGAAAGGATTGATGGTAACCGGACGTAAGCGGGAAATGTAGGAAAACAAATTCTAAACCAAAATCATCCGATATCATTGTTTTACCTTTTATTTATTTATTTATTGTAAATGGCATTTGACTTCGTCAGGGTTCCCGCGGATCCTTAAAAAGTCTTAAATTAGATTTTTAAAATTTAAGGCCATAAAAAGTCTTATAAAGTCTTATTTTTACTTATGAAAGGTCTTAAATTTTAGATGACACTTCGACTTAGGCATATCTAAATGTTTTCCAAATTAAAACTATCTAATTAGCGTAGTATTATTTTGTATTATTCTATCTTTGTGGATTTGCTTGTTCACGTGACAATTCGCATCACATTCGCGGCCGGCAGAATAACGTCTGTCTCCTGCACGCGAGAGAGGAGAGAAGAAGAAAGTTGGCAAATGTCAGTTCAGTAGTAAGTTCATTCTTTGTGCGTTGGGGTGTGCGATGTGTATTGTCTATGATATTGTAATCAATGTTTTAACGATGTACGAGGCACTGTGAGCTGACATCGCATTTGTCTCTCGTGCTTTCACTGCGTGATGTGTCAGTGCAGTTATAGGTAGGCCTATGTCCCCAAATTAGTTTTTGTCTTATATTTATATAATGTTCTTATATTAGAATATCACATCAGTAAGAGTGCCGTTTTCCCGTGCACAAGTGTGATATTTTGTTATACAATAGTTAAATTAAAAATAAATTAACATTGTGAGTTACTTTTTAGACACCATATTGTCAATATTATTTGTTTTCCCTTTATTTCGCTGACGAGAATTTCAAAATGAAACCGTAGCAGAGTCTAATGCAACAGACACCGATGATTTCTTGACTGAAATCCACGTTTTAAACGAGTCATTTTAACGATTCAATGAACAATCACTTGTTTCTTTCCCGAATGAATCAGCCGTTTGAACAAATCGGTTGAATGAATGAATGACTCCCTCAACTCGCTTACGGTATTAAGACAGTTACTTGTCGCCGCCTACTGGCGGTTTTAGTTTCATATTTAAAGTACCCTTTAATTAAAACGTTAAAATTAGAAATCATTTCATATTTAAATATTGAATATGGATTTTTTTAAAACTATCTCATAGCTTTATTTATGCAATTGTAAATGGAGTGTAAATATTAATGCCTCTTCTGATGCTGCTTCTGTGTCACCTCTGAACTGCAAAAATGGATTTTGATTGAATGATTTAATTTGACTGGTAACGGTGGTACTGTATAATTATTGTGTAATTAAGTATTATTGTATAAATAAGTATAATTACTGTATAATTTAATTTGAATAATTTGAATGTTAGTATTTGACATAAAAGGTGATGCAGAACTCTAAATAAGTTTAGAAAAAATGTCCATATATAGGTGAAAATGCCCCTGGAAATCAATTTAAGGTGGCAAATATTGCACGTTAATTAATCATTTCTGTTACTGTTGTGAACTGACCACTGCATAGAATATGAAAAATATGAATATCTTCGTGAGTCAGCTGTCAACAACAGGCCTAAACCAGCCATTGCACCAGCACAAAAACACAATCAGTAAAATATCATCTAATTATTATCAACAAAACGTTTAAAATATCGAGATATATTTTTGTCAATATTGCACACCCCTAATGTACGGTCTTAATTTTGATTTCTTCAAGTCTTAAAAAGGTCTTAAAAAGCCTTAAATTTGACTTTAAAAAGTGTGCAGGAACCCTGTTCGTCTTTGCATGTTGGCTTTGTATACACTGGGTCGGTTCTTCCGCCTACGTCACGCTTGACCTTTCAACCTGATCACGTAATGTGCATCGCATCACAGCTAGTGAAAGATGAGCATTAGTGGTTAAAAGTATATAAATGTTTATTTCTTTAAAAAATGTCGGCTGGTTTGTGTAGATCAGACTCTTATTCCTCGGCTGGATCGTGTCGAGACTTTGAAGCTGCACTGAAACTCTTCGACCTGTTGGACTGAAGTCACTATATCCACTATAAGTAAATTATCTGGAAATTTTAATTCTGAACTAGGGATGTTCATATTGACCGTTTAACCGCTAACCGAAAGTAGAAATTTTAACTGATTAATACTTCCAGTTAAAAGTTTATGCATTTATTTATTTATTTTTTATTTGCAATTATTTAAGTTAAAAAAATATATTTAGTGTAGGCCTATTTTATGTTTTTCTCTGTTGTCACTGTCAGAAATGCTGCGGGTGCGTGAACATGTGATGTGAATCCAGGTTCTGTTGTTGATCTGTTCTGTATGCTGCTGTTTTGGGTGTTTTTAACGGGTCACAGACACTCATCAATTTTATTTTTATTTAATGCCAATTCAATATTATAATCTTATCAGTTAACGGTTAATACTCGGATAACGAGCGGCGGTTTGTCGGTTGGTAAAATTAACCGTAATGAGCATCCCTAGTGAACTTATCCTTTAATTGGTGAAAAGTGTGTAATTTACATACATGAAAATCCAACTTCAAATCCAGTTCATTTGTGCCGTTTGTGAGCAAGCGCCCTGTGCTAATCGCTCCCGTGTGTTTCCCCTTCCAGGAGCCGAATCCCGAAGACCCGCTGAATAAAGAAGCGGCCGAAGTCCTTCAGACGAACCGGCGGCTCTTCGAGCAGAACGTCCAGCGCTCACTGCGCGGCGGATACGTGGGCGCTACGTACTTCGAGCGCTGTCTGAAATAGTCCCACGCCGGCCCTCACGTCCGAGAATGCATTTATCGTTTACATGCGCTGAGATGCACTGACCGACACACTGACCGGAGCGCGGGGGGGTTATTAAGGAATAGGCTGGGAAAGGCTGGTCAGTGACTGTTGCTCAGAGAATTCAGTCGTATTTTGCCACTATGCTGGTACCCACTGTTTATTTTTGCTGAGATTCACATGCTAACTTATCCTCCCACTCACAGACATGAACCGAGAGCGAGACGTCATTTCACTTCTGTTGTATTCCATTATGAAGGCTTGAGGACTGATCTCCTCTGGGCTTCAGCGACGGGGTCCTGCCTCGCGTCGCACATATTCAACTGTGTTTAGTAGTCACTAATTTTTATGTTTGCAAAAAAAAAAAAAAGACTTGTATAGCATCGCATCTGACCAATTCTGATAGTATTGACAAATTGATTACCCGTTGAGCCTGGAGACTGGTTAACACGAGATCCACAGGATCCGTCTGCAAATTGGGCTGTTGTGAGCTTGGGAGACCTTAAGATGTTTTGCTATAGTTTTCCTGGTTGGGAATGGGTGGGATTGGATATTCTTGAGGAGGGAAGGGTATGACGTAGGGTTAGGAATGGTTACGTAAAATGTTACAATTCTGTTGTGTATATTGAAATCCCAGTTGTTCACAATGACTGCAATATGAATTATGTTAAATAAAATATTGATTTGAATGCCTACATTTTAAGATTAGTGTAAACTACAACAGCAGATTGTCTTTAAAAAACAACGACGACAATAAAAGGTTTTATCTGACTTGGACCAAAGTGCCTCTGCATCAGGACAGACAGTTGCGTCGTCATGGATTATCATGTTGATTATTAACTTTAACATAGGAGAAAATCATACATATGTTCATGTGATAATCCAAACGCTCTGTTTTGCTGTGTCATCATTAATTAAAAGCTGTAAAGATCACATTTCTTTCTAACAGTTTTACACATTACTTCGATATCCAGTGTGAATGTGCGAGCGAAAGCCCTGCAGTCCTCACAGGAAAAATCGGCCACTATTAGCTGGCATTACATAAATCAGATTTTAAAAAAGCGTATTTCCTCCGCACTGTGAACAAAGTCTTTAATATCTGGTTCTTTTCTGGAAACTTCCATTTGTCCTCTAAGAGTTCTGATTAACTTCTGTCATTGTGTTTTATGAATCTATCTGAGAAACTCGGCATCACATGTTTCGGTGATATTAGAAGGTTGGAGTGTTTGAGAAGCAGGAGAGAGGAAGAGCTGTCTGAGAACACCGATGATGAAGGACCGGTTACAGTAACACTGATTATGAAGGACCGGTTACAGTTACACTGATGATGAAGGACCGGTTACAGTAACACTGATGATGAAGGACCGGTTACAGTAACACTGATGGTGAAGGATCGGTTACAGTAACCCTGATGATGAAGGACCGGTTACAGTAACACTGATTATGAAGGACCGGTTACAGTAACACTGATGATGAAGGACCGGTTACAGTAACACTGATGATGAAGGACCGATTACAGTAACAGTGATGATGAAGGACCGGTTACAGTTACACTGATGATGAAGGACCGATTACAGTAACACTGATGATGAAGGACCGGTTACAGTAACACTGATGATGAAGGAACGGTTACAGTAACACTGATGATGAAGGACCGGTTACAGTAACACTGATGATGAAGGACCGGTTACAGTAACACTGATGATGAAGGACCGGTTACAGTGTAACACTGATGATGAAGGACTGGTTACAGTAACACTGATGATGGACCGGTTACAGTAACACTGATGATGAAGGACCAGTTACAGTAACACACTGATGATGAAGGACCGGTTACAGTAACACTGATGATGAAGGACCGATTACAGTAACACTGATGATGAAGGACCGGTTACAGTAACACTGATGATGATGGACCGGTTACAGTAACACTGATGATGAAGGACCGGTTACAGTAACACTGATGATGAAGGACCAGTTACAGTAACACTGATGATGAAGGACCGGTTACAGTAACACTGATGATAATGGACCGGTTACAGTAACACTGATGATGAAGGAACGGGTACAGTAACACTGATGATGATGGACCGATTACAGTAACACTGATGATGAAGGAACGGTTACAGTAACACTGATGATGATGGACCGATTACAGTAACACTGATGATGAAGGAACGGTTACAGTAACACTGATGATGATGGACCGATTACAGTAACACTGATGATAATGGACCGGTTACAGTAACACTGATGATGATGGACCGGTTACAGTAACACTGATGATGAAGGAACGGTTACAGTAACACTGATGATGAAGGAACGGTTACAGTAACACTGATGATGATGGACCGATTACAGTAACACTGATGATGAAGGAACGGTTACAGTAAGACTGATGATGAAGGACCGATTACAGTAACACTGATGATGAAGGACCGGTTACAATAACACACTGATGATGAAGGATCGGTTACAGTAACACTGATGATGAAGGACCGGTTACAGTAACACTGATGATGAAGGACCGGTTACAGTAACACTGATGATGAAGGAACGGTTACAGTAACACTGATGATGAAGGACCGGTTACAGTAAGACTGATGATGAAGGACCGATTACAGTAACACTGATGATGAAGGAACGGTTACAGTAACACTGATGATGATGGACCGATTACAGTAACACTGATGATGAAGGAACGGTTACAGTAAGACTGATGATGAAGGACCGATTACAGTAACACTGATGATGAAGGACCGGTTACAGTAACACACTGATGATGAAGGATCGGTTACAGTAACACTGATGATGAAGGACCGGTTACAGTAACACTGATGATGAAGGACCGGTTACAGTAACACTGATGATGAAGGACCGGTTACAGTAACACTGATGATGAAGGACCGGTTACAGTAAGACTGATGATGAAGGACCGATTACAGTAACACTGATGATGAAGGAACGGTTACAGTAACACACTGATGATGAAGGATCGGTTACAGTAACACTGATGATGAAGGACCGGTTACAGTGTAACACTGATGATGAAGGACCGGTTACAGTAACACTGATGATGAAGGACCGGTTACAGTAACACTGATGATGATGGACCGATTACAGTAACACTGATGATGAAGGAACGGTTACAGTAACACTGATGATGAAGGACCGATTGCAGTAACACTGATGATGAAGGACCGGTTACAGTAACACTGATGATGAAGGAACGGTTACAGTAACAAAGCTTTTCAGATCATACACACATCAGTATATAAACACCACTGATCATTCATTAGACACTAAAGAGAAAAATGGAGAACAGCATCCAGATCATGAGTTTACAGGAGAAATTTTCTTTGTATACAGTAAATTTTTTTTGCAATTACATAAAAAGAATAGTATTCACAATGTAGTGAGGTGAATATATTGTACACTGTCTGTACTGCAGATTTGTATGGAATATTGTATAGTATTAAATGTCTGTATCATAGACTGTAAAAAAAGATGGACGACGCCCCTCGCTCTCTTCCATTGGCGAGAAGTGAAGCTGCCATTGTCCCGATATGGCGCTGACATCTTGGGACTTGAGTCTGCGCAGTTGCGATTTCGGGACCAGACATGCACAGTAGTGAGCAGGAAGTAAAGCCGCGAAATCAACGTCCCGCTCTGGTCCCGCCCTCACTCTCGCTGAATCAAGCGTAAGCACGCGCCTCTGCTGCAGAACAAACCATTATGTCGGTGTGAAATAATCAATTATAGAAATTTAGATATTAAATTTAAAGCTCCAATCTCCTCAGTCCTCCAAAGATCCCGAAAAAAAGCCCGTTGTTGCTTCAGTGACTACTTTGCTCAGAGAACCTGTCAATCACAGCTGTCAATCATGTACGCCACAGCGCCGTTTTTATAGCATCAAATAACTAACTAAAAACAAACTTATTTTAAAAACAAAAACTCGAAATTACATCAGCGTGATGAAAACTACAGTAAATGACAGAAAATATCTTTGGAAAAAAGATATGTAAAGTGTAATTTAATTGTTTAGTTGGTCTCACGTCCCATTGAATAACACGGGGAGGCGGGGTTTATGAGCTATACTAGGACCGGCCATCGGGGGGCGATCGAGACGCTTTGGCTTCACTTTTCAGGGCTTGTGCGGCACGCTTGGTCTGTATATTCAGCACTTACTGTAATAATACAGCAGCCTCTAATGAAGAGCATCTTACTAACCCAACCCTAACCCACTCAGTGCCTGAACACTTGTTCTTCCTCAGCCTCAGGGTGCTTCTCAATATCCCTCCTCGTTTCCTCGCTCCTCTGTCCTCCATCCTATGACCCGGAAACCGATCGAGCTCAGCCATCTTGAAGGACATCTCAATTCTCTAATTGCACCGTGAGGAGTCGAGGATCGAGGAGTGAGGAGGCTTCCAGAGGAGTCATGAGCGAGGATACACAGGTGTATCCTATGCAGAAGTGTTTTATCGACTAAACTTGACGCATGTATCAATTTTCCTCCCCCTTCACATCGATCGCAATCTTTTTAATTTATTCTTTACCTTTGCAGTTTATATAATCCACACATCTCACATATTTCAACTGGGTATCTTGCTTTATTATTATTTATTATGAATTTCTTAACCAAACTTCAACAACATAAGGGCAGATCCTTTGAGTGCTGCTGATGATGCTGTGAAGTGACGCTCGAGTGATCAAGTATTCCAATGTATAAAAAGCTATCATTCCAGTCCTCCGTCCTCGTTTTCTTTCCTTGCAGCCTTCCCTCGCATCCTACATGGGGTGGAGCTGAGACACCAGGAAAGGAAACGAGGATGCACAAATAAGAAATGAGAAGCACCCTCAGTGTCCAGTCCAGCCTGAGCAATGATGGGAAAACACTCTAGTGTCCCGATCCTGCCTTAACAACACTACACACACTACTCTTACTCATACTCTTCCTCCTCTTACTCATACTCTTCTTCCTCTTCTTACACAAGGGGTGCTTCTCATTTCTTATTTGTGCATCCTCGTTTCCTTTCCTCGCTTTCTTTCCTAGCGCCTCAGCTCCACCCCCTGTAGGATACGAGGGAAGGCTGCAAGGAAAGAAAATGAGGATGGAGGAATCGAATGAAAGCTTTTTTATACATTGGAATACTTGATCACTCGAGTGTCACTTCATAGCGTCATCAGCAGCGCTCAAAGGATCTGCCCTTATGTTGTTGAAGTTTGTTTATTTAAGAAATTCATAATGAATAATAATAAAGCAAGATACCCTGTTGAAATATGTGAGATGTGTGGTTTATAAAAACAGCGAGGGTAAAGTACAAATTCAAATTATTGTCACCGATGTGAAGGGGGAGGAGATTTTATACGTGCGTCACGTTTAGTCAATGGAACAGTTCCGCATAGGATACACCTGTGTATCCTCGCTCATGACTCCTCTAAAAGCCTCCTCACTCCTCGATCCTCGACTCCTCACGGTGCAATTAGAGAATTGAGATGTCCTTCAAGATGGCTGTGCTTGATTGGTTTCCGGGTCATAGGATGGAGGACAGAGGAGCGAGGAGACTAGGAGGGATATTGAGAAGCACCCATACTCTTCCTCCTCTTACTCATACTCTTCTCCTTCTTACACATACTCTTCCTCCTCTTACTCATACTCTTCTCCTTACACATACTCTTTCTCTTACACTCTTAATCCTCTTACACATACTTTTCCTCTTATACTCTTCCTTGTACTCTTCCTCTTACACATACTCTTCTTCCACTTATACTCTTCCTTGTACTCTACCTCCTCTTACTCATACTCTTCGTCCTCCGATACTCTTCCTCCTCTTACACATACTCTTCCTCGTACTCTTCCCCATACTCTTCCTCCTCTTACTCATACACTTCCTCCTCTTACACATACTCTTCCTCCTCTTACACATACTCTTCTTCCTCTTATACTCTTCCTCGTACTCTTCTTCCTCTTACACATACTCTTCCTCGTACTCTTCCTCTTACACATACTCTTCTTCCTCTTATACTCTTCCTCGTACTCTTCCTCCTCTTACTCATACTCTTCCTCCTCTTACTCATACTCTTCCTCCTCATCCTCTTACTCATACTCTTCCTCCTCTTACTCAAACTCTTCCTCCTCATCCTCCTCTTCCTCATACTCTTCTTCATACTCTTCCTCCTCTTACACATACTCTTCCTCCTCATCCTCCTCTTCCTCATACTCTTCCTCCTCATCCTCCTCTCACTCATACTCTTCCTCCTCATCCTCCTCTTCCTCATACTCTTCCTCCTCTTCCTCATACTCTTCCTCCTCATCCTCCTCTTCCTCATACTCTTCCTCATCATCTTCCTCTTACTCATACTCATCCTCCTCTTACTCATACTCTTCCTCCTCATCCTCCTCTTCCTCATATTCTTCCTCCTCTTCCTCATACTCTTCCTCCTCTTACTCATACTCTTCCTCCTCATCCTCCTCTTCCTCATACTCATCCTCCTCTTACTCATACTCTTCCTCATCCTCCTCTTCCTCATACTCTTCCTCATACTCTTCCTCCTCATCCTCCTCTTCCTCATACTCTTCCTCCTCATCCTCCCCTTCCTCATACTCTTCCTCCTCATACTCTTCCTCCTCATCCTCCTCTTACTCATACTCTTCCTACTGTTACACATACTCTTCATCCTCATCCTCCTATTACTCATACTCTCTCCTCATCCTCCTCTTCCTCATACTCTTCCTCCTCTTCCTCATACTCTTCCTCCTCTTACTCATACTCTTCCTCCTCATCCTCCTCTTACTCATACTATTCCTCCTCATCCTCCTCTTCCTCATACTCATCCTCCTCTTACTCATACTCTTCCTCTTCCTCATACTCTTCCTCATACTCTTCCTCATACTCTTCCTCCTCATCCTCCTCTTCCTCATACTCTTCCTCCTCATCCTCCTCTTCCTCATACTCTTCCTCCTCATACTCTTCCTCCTCATCCTCCTCTTACTCATACTCTTCCTACTGTTACACATACTCTTCCTCCTCATCCTCCTCTTACTCATACTCTCTCCTCATCCTCCTCTTCCTCATACTCTTCCTCCTCTTCCTCATACTCTTCCTCCTCTTCCTCATACTCTTCCTCCTCATCCTCCTCTTACTCATACTCTTCCTCCTCATCCTCCTCTTCCTCATACTCTATCTCATACTATTCTAACTCTTCCTCCTCTCACTCATCCTCTTACTCATACTCTTCCTCTTACTCACACTCTTCCTTTTGCTCATCCTCATACTCTTCCTCCTCTTACTCATACTCTTCCTCCTCATCCTCCTGTTACTCATACTCTTCCTCCTCTTACTTATACTCTTCCTCCTCATCCTCCTCTTACTCATACTCTCTCCTCATCCTCCTCTTCCTCCTCTTCCTCATACTCTTCCTCCTCTTACTCATACTCTTCCTCCTCATCCTCCTCTTACTCATACTCTTCCTCCTCATCCTCCTCTTCCTCATACTCTATCTCATACTATTCTAACTCTTCCTCCTCTCACTCATCCTCTTACTCATACTCTTCCTCTTACTCACACTCTTCCTCTTGCTCATCCTCATATTCTTCCTCATCCTCTTACTCATACTCTTCCTCCTCTTACTCATCCTCTTCCTCATCCTCTTCCTCATCCTCTTCCTCATCTTCTTCCTCATACTCTTCCACTTATCCTCATCCTCTTCCTCATCATCCTCTTCCTCATACTCATACTCTGCCTCATCCTCCTCTTCCTCATACTCTTCCTCATCCTCCTCTTCCTCAAACTCTTCCTCCTCATCCTCTTCCTCATCCTCTTCTTCCTCAAACTCTTCCTCCTCTTCCTCATACTCTTCCACTTATCCTCTTCATACTCTTCCTCATACTCTTCCTCATACTCATACTCTGCCTCATCCTCCTCTTCCTCATACTCTTCCTCATTCTCCTCTTCCTCATACTCATACTCTGCCTCATCCTCCTCTTCCTCATACTCTTTCTCATCGTCCTCTTCCTCAAACTATACCTCCTCTTGTACTCTTCCTTGTACTCTTCCTCCTCTTACATGTACTCTTCGTCCTCTTATACTCTTCCTCCACTTACACATACTCTTCCTCGTACTCTTCCCCATACTCTTCCTCCTCTTACTCATACACTTCCTCCTCTTACACATACTCTTCCTCCTCTTATACTCTTCCTCGTACTCTTCCTCCTCTTACACATACTCTTCCTCGTACTCTTCCTCTTACACATACTCTTCTTCCTCTTATACACTTCCTCTTACTCTTCCTCCTCTTACTCATACTCTTCCTCCTCTTATACTCTTCCTTCTCTTACACATACTCTTCCTCATACTCTTATCCGTACTCTTCCTCCTCTTACTCATACTCTTCCTCCTCTTACTCATACTCTTCCTCCTCTTACTCATACTCTTCCTCCTCTTGCTCATACTCTTCCTCCTCTTACACATACTCTTACTCATACTCTTCTTCCTCTTACTCATACCCTTCCTTTTACACATATTCTTCCTCCTCTTACACATACTCTTCCTCTTACTCATACTCTTCCTCCTCTTACACATACTCTTCCTCCTCTTACATATACTCTTCCTCCTCTTACACATACTCTTCCTCGTACTCTTCCTCTTACACATACTCTTCCTCCTCTTAAACTCTTCCTCATACTCTTCCTCCTCTTACACATACTCTTCCTCTTACTCATACTCTTCCTCCTCTTACACATACTCTTCCTCCTCTTACATATACTCTTACTCCTCTTATACTCTTCCTCATACTGTTCCTCCTCTTACACATACTCTTCCTCCTCTTATACTCTTCCTCCTCTTACTCATACACTTCCTCCTCTTACACATACTCTTCCTCATACTCTTATTCTTACACATACTCTTATTCCTCTTATACTCTTACTCATACACTTCCTCTTACACATACTCTTCTTCCTCTTATACACTTCCTCTTACTCTTCCTCCTCTTACTCATACTCTTCCTCCTCTTATACTCTTCCTTCTCTTAAACATACTCTTCCTCATACTCTTATCCGTACCCTTCCTCCTCTTACTCATACTCTTCCTCCTCTTACTCATACTCTTCCTCCTCTTGCTCATACTCTTCCCCCTCTTACACATACTCTTACTCATACTCTTCCTCTTACACACTCTTCCTCCTCTTACTCATACTCTTCCTCCTCTTCCTCATACTCTTCCTCCTCTTACACATACTCTTCCTCCTCTTACACATACTCTTCCTCCTCTTACACATACTCTTCCTCCTCTTACTCATACTTTTGTGATTTATGGCAAGATGGCGCCAGTGTGTTGGGCAAGCCGTCAGCCAGCTTCACGCTGCATCTGTCTTTTGTTTGCTGCTGTTTTATTTCTGTGTTTCTGCTGCCGGGATGTAACTAGCCTTCTCGTTTATAATCACGAAACTTTGTTTGACATCCGAGCGTCCTGTGAGGGCTTGGGGCTGTCTACGGATGGCTTGGGAGAACAGGCTGGAGGCCTCCCCCCATGGTTATCTAACATCCCAGGCTACCTGCGCTGTTTCCCGTGTGATCTTCGCCGAAAAAAGCGCCACAGGAGACGTGGAAAGCGTGCCGGAGTGCTTGCTCGCCTCAAGGCTTACCTGGGGTCTTTGGATGTGCCTCGTCCTCGTCTCCTCTGCAGCGGGGGCGGCTGTTGCCCCGCTGTCTGTGGCTGCCGGGGTTCGGAGGTCTCGCGCCTGCGATGGATTCGACCTGTTTTCCTCGGCCCGTTTGCCGGGGTCTCGTCGCCTGTTGTGGGCTTTTCTCCTGCCGACTTGGCCTCACAGCGTCTGCTGGTGGGCCGGGCCTCTGCTACCTTAGTGACAGCGTCTGGTTCGGGTGCTGCTCCTCCGACGGTGTTCCGCCTTCCTCGCGGCGTGACGCGCGGTGCCCTGGGGGCCGACACCGGGCTGGGAAACCCGGCGCTGGGGAGGAAACTTCGGCCGAACTGTCGACGTGGTGTGAATTCGGCTAATCTGCGCTCACTGCAGCGGGCCTCAATACCAGACAGCTTGGACTTAACTCTTCGTATGGCCCTGATTAATGTCAGATCACTGACCAACAAAACATTTGTGCTGAATGACTTTTTTACAACCCGCAAATTGGACTTTATGCTGCTGACCGAGACGTGGCTTCATGTTGGTGAGTCCGCTCCCTTTTCTGAGCTCCTCCCTCCAAACTGTACATTTTTTAGCTCTCCTCGGACCACTGGCAAAGGTGGAGGACTTGCCACTGTGTTTAAATCCACCTTCCAGTGTCGGCTGTCTGCGTCTGTCACCTACTCTAGTTTTGAGCTGCAGCTGTTTGAATTAAATTCCTCCCTGCCCATACTGTGTGCAGTTGTGTATCGTTCACCGAAATTCAACAAAGATTTTATGCAAGAGTTTGCTGGTTTTTTAGCAGATACCAGGTTAAACTATGACCATTTTATAATTTGTGGTGATTTTAATTTACACTTATGCTGTGAAAACAAACCTATGGTGAAAGACTTTTTAAATTTTCTAAACTCTTTTAATCTCACTCAATCGGTGTCTGGCCCAACACATGAAAAGGGACACACATTAGACCTTGTGCTGTCTCATGGATTGTGTGTTCATGTAAATGAAATCTGTAACGTTTGTATTTCGGATCACTATCCTGTTTTATTTACGATCACAGTCCCATGTTCTGTTGTTAAATCTCCTGCTGCATGCTGTCGTCGTGTAATTAACAGCCAAACTCCAGTACAGTTCTCTGCTGCCTTCAAAGACTCTGTGCTCTATAACTTGGATGGAGGTGATGCTACTGGTGCTGATGAACTTATGAACCTTTTTAATTCAACTTGCACAAACATTTTGGACTCTGTGGCTCCTTTGAGGATAAAACGCACTAAAGCACTTTCAGAGCCCTGATTAAATGATACCACCCGCTCGCTCAGACGTGCATGTCGGCAAGCTGAGAGAAGGTGGAAAAAAGATAAACTCAGAGTGTCATATGAAATCCTACAGCAATATTTATCTGACTATCAGAGAGCTGTAAAATTTGCAAAGTCTGATTTTATTTCTAAGCTGGTCACCAACAACTGTCATAGGCCACAGGTTCTTTTCAATATGTTTACTACAATTACAAACCCCCGTAACTCTGCTCCTTTTACACCTACAGCGGTGTAAAACTCTGTGACTCTTTCCTAAAATTCTTTGTTGAGAAGATTTTTGCTCTTCGATCTTCTGTAACCACCTCTTCTGACCTAGATCCCTCTGTTCCTCCAATGTGCCTTGCAGTTCTACATCAGTTTGAGCCCATATCAATCTCCTCCCTATTTGAGGTGGTCAATCATTTGCGGCCCACAAATTGTCCTTCAGACAGCATTCCCTCTCGTCTTATTAGAGAAGTTTTTGATACCATTGGACCTTGTATTTTATCATTGATGAATACCTGTTTGGTCTCTGGTTATGTTCCGTCTGCCTTCAAACACGCCGTTGTACAGCCCTTACTAAAAAAGGAAAATCTTGACCCCACTGTTTTCTCTAACTTCAGGCCTATCTCAAAACTGTCCTTCTTATCTAAAGTCCTGGAGAAAGTAGTTTATAACCAGCTGCAAACATTTTTAATTAATAATAATGTTTATGAAAAGTTCCAGTCCGGCTTCAAACCCCGTCACAGCACTGAAACTGCACTTTTAAGAGTTTTTAATGACTTGCTTTTAACTTTTGACTCAGGAGTCTCTGCTGTCCTAGTGCTCTTAGACCTCACTGCTGCCTTTGACACTGTTGACCACTCAATCCTCTTGTCAAGGTTGGAGAATTGTGTGGGAATCAAAGGTACTGCACTTAGGTGGTTTCAGTCCTACCTAACAGATAGGAGCTTCTCTGTCCATCTTGGCGATTATTCCTCTGAGACAGCACCATTTACCTGTGGTGTCCCTCAAGGTTCTGTCTTGGGCCCCATTCTATTTTCGTTGTATATGCTGCCCCTAGCCTCCATTTTTGAGAAGTATGAGATCTCCTTCCATTGTTTTGCAGACGACATTCAAATTTACCTGCCCCTGAAAAGAAAGAGCTCATTACAGCCTCTGCTTGACTGTATGAAGGATATCAAAACGTGGATGAACCTAAATTTCCTCAAACTAAACGAAGACAAGACAGAGGTCATAGTGTTCGGACATCCTGAACTGTTTGATGTGGACTCTCTTGGCCCTCTAACTTCAAACAACCGCTCAACTGTGAGGAGTCTTGGTGTTATATTTGATAGTGCATTTAAACTTGATAAACAGATATCCACCACTGTTAGATCCTGCTTCTTCCAGTTGAGAACTATAGCTAAGGTAAAGGCCTATCTCCCGCATAAAGATTTAGAGAGGGTGATTAATGCCTTTATAACTTCTCGCCTTGACTACTGCAACTCCTTATATGTGGGCTTAGACAAGACATCTATTCAGCGCCTGCAGTTGGTACATAATGCTGCTGCCCGCCTCCTAACAGGAAAAAAGAAGAGAGACCACATCACACCTGTGTTGCGCTCCCTCCACTGGCTTCCCGTTCATTACAGGATTGATTTTAAAATGTTACTCTTAACTTTTAAATGCCTAAATGGATTGGCTCCATTGTATTTAACAGAGCTTCTTAATGTTCACACTCCAACTAGAGTGTTGAGATCCACCAATCTCCTCCTCCTGGACGTGCCCAGAAGCAGACTTAAAACCAGAGGCGATAGAGCCTTCAGTATAGCTGCCCCAAACTTATGGAAGAACCTGCCACTCCAGATTAGAACTGCCCCAACTCTCGCACACTTTAAATTACTGTTAAAAACACATTTCTTTTCTCTGGCATTTCCTCTCAGCTAAGTGTGTTATCTTTCCTGGCAAATTTTAAACTTAATTTCACTATATATCATATACTGTATATTATAATGTTTTTGGTTGTAGTTTTACTGTGTGCCTTGTTGTATTTTTATCCTGTGAAGCACCATGGTCAACCTTGGTTGTTTTAAGTGTGCTATACAAATAAAGTTGATATTGATATTGATATTGATACTCTTCCTCCTCTTACACATACTCTTCCTCTTACTCATACTCTTACTCATACTCTTCCTCTTACTCATACTCTTACTCGTACTCTTCCTCCTCTTGCTCATACTCTTCCCCCTCTTACACATACTCTTACTCATACTCTTCCTCTTACACATACTGTTCCTCCTCTTACAAATACTCTTCCTCCTCTTCCTCATACTCTTCCTCCCCTTACACATACTCTTACTCATACTCTTCCTCTTACACATACTCTTACTCATACTCTTCCTCCTCTTACTCATCCTCTTCCTCCTCTTCCTCATCCTCTTCCTCCTCTTACATATACTCTTACTCATACTCTTCCTCTTACACATACTCTTACTCATACTCTTCCTCCTCTTCCTCATACTCTTCCTCCTCTTACACATACTCTTCCTCTTACTCATACTCTTCCTCTTACACATACTGTTCCTCCTCTTACAAATACTCTTCCTCCTCTTCCTCATACTCTTCCTCCTCTTATACATACTCTTACTCATACTCTTCCTCTTACACATACTCTTCCTCCTCTTACTCATACTCTTCCTCCTCTTCCTCATCCTCTTCCTCCTCTTACACATACTCTTACTCATACTCTTCCTCTTACACATACTCTTACTCATACTCTTCCTCCTCTTCCTCATACTCTTCCTCCTCTTACACATACTCTTCCTCCTCTTACACATTCTCTTCCTCCTCTTACACATACTCTTACTCATACTCTTCCTCCTCTTCCTCATACTCTTCCTCCTCTTACACATACTCTTCCTCTTACACATACTCTTACTCATACTCTTCCTCCTCTTCCTCATACTCTTCCTCCTCTTACACATACTCTTCCTCTTACACATTCTCTTCCTCCTCTTACACATACTCTTCCTCCTCTTCCTAATACTCTTCCTCCTCTTACTCATACTCTTCCTCCTCTTACACATACTCTTACTCCTCTTCCTAATACTCTTCCTCCTCTTACACATACTCTTCCTCTTACACATTCTCTTCCTCCTCTTACACATACTCTTCCTCTTACACATACTCTTACTCCTCTTCCTAATACTCTTCCTCCTCTTACACATACTCTTCCTCTTCCTCATACTCTTCCTCCTCTTACACATACTCTTCCTCTTACACATACTCTTACTCATACTCTTACTCCTCTTCCTCATACTCTTCCTCCTCTTACACATACTCTTCCTCTTACACATTCTCTTCCTCCTCTTACACATACTCTTCCTCCTCTTCCTAATACTCTTCCTCCTCTTACACATACTCTTCCTCTTACACATTCTCTTCCTCCTCTTACACATACTCTTCCTCCTCTTCCTAATACTCTTCCTCCTCTTACTCATACTCTTCCTCCTCTTACACATACTCTTCCTCTTACACATACTCTTACTCATACTCTTCCTCCTCTTCCTCATACTCTTCCTCCTCTTACACATACTCTTCCTCTTACACATTCTCTTCCTCCTCTTACACATACTCTTCCTCCTCTTCCTAATACTCTTCCTCCTCTTACTCATACTCTTCCTCCTCTTACACATACTCTTCCTCCTCTTCCTAATACTCTTCCTCCTCTTACTCATACTCTTCCTCCTCTTCCTCATCCTCTTCCTCCTCTTACACATACTCTTACTCATACTCTTCCTCTTACACATACTCTTACTCATACTCTTCCTCCTCTTCCTCATACTCTTCCTCCTCTTACACATACTCTTCCTCCTCTTACACATTCTCTTCCTCCTCTTACACATACTCTTACTCATACTCTTCCTCCTCTTCCTCATACTCTTCCTCCTCTTACACATACTCTTCCTCTTACACATTCTCTTCCTCCTCTTACACATACTCTTCCTCCTCTTACACATACTCTTCCTCTTACACATACTCTTCCTCCTCTTACTCATACTCTTCCTCCTCTTACTCATACTCTTCCTCCTCTTCCTCATACTCTTCCTCCTCAAATTCAAACTCAAAAATTCCAATTCAAAAAACTTTATTATCCATCAACCAGTGATATAAATTTGTCTTTGGTTAAAAAGGCTCACATATACACAGTACAATCAGTGGTGTAGTGCATGAGATTGGATACGCAATGCCGACTGAAAAAGGAGTGGGTATATGCCGTATACCTGGGTATACCCACTCCTTTTTCAGTCAGCATTGCGTATATCCACTTCTAAATCCCCGTCTGATGTGCATAATTTAGTAGGCTAGCTAATCCAATCTCATGTGAAAAAAAAAACATTCAGGGCCATACCCACCATTGAGGTCCCCGAGGTCCGGACCTCAGTCATTTTTTGAGTGTATAAAATGAAAGTTGTGAAATAATTGCCTAATATTAACTCTAATTTGGTGCTGCAATGATTCGGCCATCGCGACGATAACTGACCTTCTCATCTGAGTTGCTTCAACACTCAAACACCCACTCGTCAATGTCAAAATGTTTGAGACCAATCAAAGCAAGCGGGATTTATGTTCGCAGAAGCGCAAACCGAGCGTGAATCCCAACGCGACGCTTCACGCTTCAGTTATTGTAAGTTACATAATATATATAAGTTTTAAATGACTGACAGAAATAATAAGTTTTGATCAAAGACATTGGGAACTATAAGCTCAATTTAACAACACAAGCACCTTATTAAATATATTGCCATTATTATTATAAATATTATGGAGAAATATATTTGTATAACGTTACCTCGAATGTGTTTGAATATCTCCCCAGTATCAGCACTGGGACTTTTCACTGTTTGTATCACTCCACTTGTCTGTGTTTGCGCAACTTGCATCATTAAGCCGGATGGTGGAAAAGAGTGACTGTCTTAATACAATACAATACAATACAATACAATTTTATTTGTAAAGCACATTTAAAACAACCGAGGTTCGCCAAAGTGCTGAACACTGACATATTTTCAGACAAATTTTAAACACATGACAAGAGCACAAGACACAGTTAAACACGTGACAATACAAAACAAAACAAAAAGCAGAAATTAACTCTCAGGACGGTTTAAAAGACAATGAATAAAAGTGAGTTTTAAGTCGTGATTTAAAAGTGTCAAGGCTGGGAGTAACCCTGACACCCATGGGCCGATCATCCCACTGCCTACGGGCCACGACTGAAAAAGCTCGATCACCCCTATTTTTAAGTCTTGTTCTAGGAACAGATAAGAGTAGATGGTCAGCAGACCTTAATGATCTCAGAAGAGCATGCATCATCAGTAGATCATCTATGTAAGCTGGGGCTTGCCCATGAAGAGATTTAAAAACAAATAATAAAATCTTAAACTGTATTCTAAAACAAACTGGTAGCCAATGAAGAGAGGCAAGAACAGGCATAATGTGCTCCCGTTTACGGGTTCCTGTAAGGAGTCGAGCGGCAGCATTCTCAACTATTTGCAATCTAGAGAGAGAGGCCTGGTTAACTCCTATATATATAAAGCATTACAATAGTCCAGACGGGTGGTGATAAAAGCATGTATAACCCTCTCCAAATCTTTAAAAGATAAAAATGACTTCAATTTGGTGAGTAGCCTAAGTTGAAAAAAAATGAGAGAGCATTTGAACCATTTATTAAATGGAATTTATTAAATTAATTTAGGAAAGAAAAAGTAGCTGAAACTGATCTTTGATGCTCATACCAATTGTTCATATGCCTCTAGACACAGAAGGATTACATTACTGTTTGTTTGAAATGTAACATCTATGGCCATTCTCGTTTCAAATAGCCTATGTGATTGTGTATTGTCAACAATAAGCATTAAGCATAAACATTCTGCATTTCCATTTTGTTGGTCATTCATTGCAACATTTAAACTGATTCTCACGTTTAAAAATATCTGATAAAATACATCATGCTACTGCCGACATGCTTTTAAAGCTAGGCTACTGTTGTCCATTCTTTTGGCCTTCAAAACACCTTGAAATGCACATGTCGAGATCAGGAAAATCTACATTTTCTCGAGCGGCGTGCCCCCGAAACCCCCTAGTAACAACATTTTTGGGACCTCTGTATTTATAAAACCCTGCATACGGCCCTAAGGAATAGTCACTCAAAATGAATAATTATTTAGTAAATAATTGAACGCCAGTATTAATTGCAAAAACTGCACCTCTTCTGTGGCTAATATTAATTTCATAATGACCCTTTCTCTGTGAAGTCAAGCAGCAAAAGTTTAGTGACAATGTGCAATACTGGCCCATTTTGGGGTGAACTAATATGCAATACTAGTCTTAGTAATACTAGTCACTGTTTATAACACAGAGCATTCATCCTTTGCTGGGACGCTTAAATATTGGGGGCATAAATTAAGAGTATACCCACTTCTCCAGGCACCACTACATCACTGCGTACAATCACACACACATCACAATATACAATTGTTACAAGGGAAAAAAGTAGGCCTGCCTTACACTATGCAATCAATAAAGGCTCAAGCCCAATATACTAATGAAACTTTTTAGTTTTATTTAAAATAGAAATAGCAGTAGGAATAAAAGAGTTCCTGTAAGCTTTCTTTTTGGCCTGATGGCAGTAACTGAAACGAGCTGTACAAAGGATGAGAGGGGTCGGTAACGACGGTGTCTGCTTTCCTCTTTACTGCACAATTATAGAGGTCTACTAGTTGAATCTGCGGGGCCCCAATAATTTTTGATGCCTGTTTGATTACTCTTACTCATACTCTTCCTCCTCTGCATCTCAGATTGTTTATTTCATCAGTCAGTGCACCTGTACACTTTTCATATTTCATACTCAACATATTTCATACAGTTGGTTTGATCACATCAATAGAAATAAGTGTGAACAATTTTGGCCTGTTGTGTGTAAACGCTGTCAACTATGTGTTTAGTGAGTGAGAATGTGTTTAGAATTCTTTTAAATAGAGTGCATGGGATTTGAAAAAGGTGTCTAACTGCCTGAACTTGTTTAAGGTTTTAAATAAAGAGTGATTTATGCAACAAATGGGTTTAGGCTATTGGAAATTTGGTTAATCATAATGAGGTTTAGCAATTGTGAAAAACTGTAAGACTGATGATGCAGTTTGTGACATGGACCATGCGAGCGTCATGATGCTGCGCCTGGGCGGAGACTGTGACGTCAGCGCGTGATATCGTTCGCAGGCGGGAGTTCCGCGCGGCCTTTTCCTCGCGACAGCGGCTGATGAAGAAGCGGATACCCGCGAGAACTGCTCGTCCTCGTTATTAGGCGTGGACGCGATTCTGACTTTACACGACCGATTCCTCGTTCCCGTCACTGCAGATCTCGTCGCGTTTGCGCGCGTCAGGATGGAGCTGATCACAATCCTCGAGAAAACCGTGTCTCCAGGTACATGAGCCTCGCCCGCACGCGTCTGATCCACACATGTGTGTGTTTCTCACGCGTGCGGTCTTAGATCGAAGGGTTTGTGTGTGTGTGTGTTAGCGGGCGGCTAACGTTAACGTTAATATAGCGAAGGCCTCTCAGCGCTGGTCCTGTTGTGTGAACGGCTGCTGAAACACTTACAGCGGCACTTTATTT
The DNA here is from genome assembly GCF_051911475.1 of Siphateles boraxobius. Lineage (NCBI taxonomy): Eukaryota > Metazoa > Chordata > Actinopteri > Cypriniformes > Leuciscidae > Siphateles > Siphateles boraxobius. The sequence continues at coordinate 219,655 of NW_027508796.1, forward strand.
CTAAAGACTGTCGTCGAGAACAGCAAACGCGCGCGTCAGCCGTCAAAGCCTGCGCGCGTCGGGTTTGAAAACGGAGTTTGCCGGCCTGTGCGGCGACCTGAGTCTCTCACGGGCGGAGAATGCGATTATCTGAGTAAATATAATAACCCAAAGCCCTTCCTCATATTCCCGCACATGTGCTGATGTTGTGAGATTTGTCGCTTGCGCAGGTTAGTCTTGATAAAGTTATTAGCATGTTAGCATGCTACTCAGGAAGTGGCTAGGTGCTAGCATGGCTAGTTCTCAGTCATTGCTATCTGCTTCAGAAAGTTTCTTAGTTCAAGCTCGGTTTTAGTGTCCGCCATTTCTCTCGCTCTTTAATTCAAGTAAATTGCAGTTATGCTAGCGAGTGGGTTTTTTGATGAGTGTGAGGCGGGAATGAAGCCGATCACAGCATGTGTGTGTGCAGTTTTGCCACAGCGATTGAGACGCGTGAGTTTGCGGGTGTTTGGCGGGAGAGGAAAGCTGTGATGCTTCATGCGTGTCATTCGTGATTGATCATGAGTTTCTTCTTGATTGTGGTTGATTTTCAGATCGAAATGAGCTGGAAGCGGCGCAGAAGTTTCTGGAGCAGGCGGCCATCGAGAACCTGGTGATGAAGCACTACACACACACTCTCTCTCTCACACACACACACACACACACACTGCTCTGATGTCTGTCACACTGACCTCTCACTCTTCACTCAGTTCCTGGATGTCTCTAAAATACAGGTTCTGGCAGTGATGCCACAGAAAAGTCATTTTTGGTTCCTAAAAGAGCCTTAATTTTAAGAGTGATGTCAGTGTCTTTTAGTAACTCCGGTAATCACGACACTAACCTCCCTGTCCTTTACAGTGCCGTCATGAGCTTGGCACTGAGACTCTGGCAGGTTTATGATCAGCTGAAGTAGAGCCATATTTGAATACAAGTCTAGCATCTTCTGTGCGTTTGCATGTTACGTGTGTGTGTGTGTCGAGGTGAAGGAGAGATCGCCCCAAGTCTCTCTTCACTGCTTGTTCTTTTCACTGCTTGTTCTTGCTCGTCTGACTCCAGTGTGAGGACTGGTCTAAACCCACGTCTGTTTCAGCCGACGTTCCTGGTGGAGCTGTCGAAGGTGCTGGCGAACCCCGGGAACACACAGGTGGCCCGAGTGGCGGCGGGTCTGCAGGTGAAGAACTCCCTGACCTCGAAGGACCCGGATGTGAAGACCCAGAACCAGCAGAGATGGCTGGCCATCGACTCCAGCGCGCGCAGGGAGATCAAGAACTACGTAAGGCCGCATTCCCTCAGTGACACCGGGACACTAGAGACCAGGGGTCCCGCACAGCTCAGGCTTCGTTTGAGTCATACATTTTAATCATAAATAGTTGAGTTCTGTAAACGCAGGTCTTGCTATTGAGCAAGTATTCATTGAATTGTGCAAAATGAACTGATTTGTGTTAATTGGACTTCTCAAGACCTTATGGCATTCCCTAAAAATAAACTTTGTACAGGATTCTATTTTTATTTATATATATACACACACATACATGTGCTGGTCATATAACTAGAATATCATCAAAAAGTTGATTTATTTCACATATTCCATTCAAAAAGTGAAACTTGTATATTATATAGACTCATTACATGCAAAGTGAGATATTTCAAGCCTTTATTTGTTATAATTTTGATGATTATGGCTTACAGTTTATGAAAAGCACAAAATCTAAATCTCAGAAAATTAGAATAGTACATGAAAATCACACAGTAATTACACAGTAATCCCATGGTCATTGAACCAGGTTTTGGTTATTTTGGCAGTGTGGGCAGGTGCAAATCCTGCCTGTTTTCTTAAAAAATTAAAATTAGCTAGAAACGCTTGTGCAAACCTCAAGCATAACAATTACAATGGGGCATAAAAAAGTTTACTTTCGGCTGGTTGTCAGTTGAGGTCATGGGTCGGTAGGGACTTTTTTTTTCCGTCCAGTGGCAGCAAGGGATGGGAATTATTTTTGTAATTTTTATTTACAGTAGCGATGGAAAAGCTACTCTATTTTTTCATAACATAGCCTACATGTACTCTACAACCTTGTGTGTCCCAGCATGTTACACACACACACAAGCTGATTTTAAAAGTGTGCGCGGGGGCAAACGGGACGTCAGACGTCTCGGGAGTTCAGTGTTGGAATTAAAGATCAGTTGTTTTAACCATTCATTAAAACGAATCGGTTCAAGTGAGTCATTAGTTTGCGAATTGGACGTGTCATTATCGGACGTGTGCGCGTTGTGTGATTATCCCGGCGGTTAGGACATCCCACAAGATTTGTGTCATCACAGAAAACATTTCATCACTGGATAGTTTTTTCGTTATTTTAAAGTGTGGTTTATATGTCAGATGAATGTGTGGAACGCTTTTCAGAGAAGATAAGGCAACGTATTTTAGCACAATTCCCAACCAGCGGTAATTCAGGAAAAAATAAATCTCTGAATGCTCCACATTAAACTTTAGTCTTCCGAACTTGCCATCGTGTCGATTTATTTTGATTAATATGTGCGAGGGAGAGAGGCTCTATATCTCTATCTCTCTCTCTATATCTCTCTCTCTCTATATATCTCTCTCTATATATCTCTCTCTATATATCTCTCTCTCTATATATCTCTCTCTATATATCTCTCTCTCTATATCTCTCTCTCTCTATATATCTCTCTCTATATATCTCTCTCTATATATCTCTCTCTCTCTCTATATCTCTCTATATCTCTCTCTCTCTATATCTCTCTCTCTCTATATATCTCTCTCTATATATCTCTCTCTCTCTCTATATCTCTCTATATCTCTCTCTCTCTATATCTCTCTCTCTCTATATATCTCTCTCTATATATCTCTCTCTATATATCTCTCTCTCTCTCTATATATCTCTATATCTCTCTATATCTCTCTCTCTCTATATCTCTATCTCTCTCTATATCTCTATCTCTCTCTATATCTCTCTCTCTCTATATCTCTCTCTCTCTATATCTCTCTCTCTCTATATCTCTCTCTCTATATCTCTCTCTCTCTATATCTCTCTCTCTCTCTATATCTCTCTCTATATCTCTCTCTCTCTCTATATCTCTCTCTCTATATCTCTCTCTCTATATCTCTCTCTCTCTATATCTCTCTCTATATCTCTATCTCTCTCTATATCTCTATCTCTCTCTATATCTCTCTCTCTCTATATCTCTCTCTCTCTATATCTCTCTCTCTCTATATCTCTCTCTCTCTATATCTCTCTCTCTCTATATCTCTCTCTCTCTATATCTCTCTCTCTCTATATATCTCTCTCTATATATCTCTCTCTATATATCTCTCTCTCTCTATATATATCTCTATATCTCTCTATATCTCTCTCTCTCTATATCTCTATCTCTCTCTATATCTCTATCTCTCTCTATATCTCTCTCTCTCTATATCTCTCTCTCTATATCTCTCTCTCTCTATATCTCTCTCTCTCTATATCTCTCTCTCTCTATATCTCTCTCTCTCTATATCTCTCTCTCTCTCTATATCTCTCTCTATATCTCTCTCTATCTCTCTCTCTCTCTCTATATCTCTCTCTCTATATCTCTCTCTCTATATCTCTCTCTCTATATCTCTCTCTCTCTATATCTCTCTCTATATCTCTATCTCTCTCTATATCTCTATCTCTCTCTATATCTCTCTCTCTCTATATCTCTCTCTCTCTATATCTCTCTCTCTCTATATCTCTCTCTCTCTATATCTCTCTCTCTCTATATCTCTCTCTCTCTATATCTATATCTCTCTCTCTATATCTCTCTCTCTCTATATCTCTCTCTCTCTCTATATCTCTCTCTCTCTCTATATCTCTCTCTCTCTCTATATCTCTCTCTCTCTATATCTCTATATCTCTCTCTCTCTCTCTATATCTCTCTCTCTCTCTATATCTCTCTCTCTCTCTATATCTCTCTCTATATCTCTCTCTCTCTATATATCTCTCTCTCTATATCTCTCTCTCTCTATATCTCTCTCTATATCTCTCTCTCTCTCTATATCTCTCTCTCTCTATATCTCTCTCTCTCTATATCTCTCTCTCTATATCTCTCTCTCTCTCTCTCTCTCTCTATATCTCTCTCTCTATATCTCTATATCTCTCTCTCTCTATATCTCTCTCTATATCTCTCTCTCTCTATCTCTCTCTCTCTATATATCTCTCTCTCTCTCTCTCTCTCTCTCTATATCTCTATATCTCTCTCTCTCTATATCTCTATATCTCTCTCTCTCTATATCTCTCTATCTCTGCTCGTTCACTCGGCCTGTCACGAGCGCAGCGGTGCATCTACATGACAACAACGATGTGTGAACGCCCGTGGCTGCCTCGTTTGTTAGCATTGCTGGAGGACAACAGGCTATACAAATACGGTGCTGTACAAAAACATAAATTATAGTTCGCCTCAAAGTTTTTTATTTGTGCATTTATTTAATTTGTATTATTTCTTCCCCAATCTCATAAAATAAATTTGGGTCGTACATAAATTGACAGGGTCGGTCGGAAACCGGAACCAAACAAATTTTTTTCTTATGCCTGGCGGACTACATCGTGTTTCTGCAAATGTTTCTCCTGGCTTTGCGGTCAGAAAAGATGTTTAGAGCACATCTAAACCCGCCCCAGCCCCCGCCGTGAGCATGACGTGGTAAAAGAACGGTTCTCTGGTTCTAGTCCAGCAAAGAGTTGGTGCCGCTTTGGAACCAGTTTTCCTGGCCGAGAACCGGTTCTTTGGCTGTCGAAACACAAAGAACTGGTTCGCAAGTAGACACCGGCTCCGAACCGGCTCTCAAAATGCTTTGGTGGGAAAGGGGTATGAGTAATCAAGGCCAGTGTCACCAGTATGGAAACTACTACTTTTAATTGTTGCTTTTATCCTCAAATTATAACTAAAGATTACATTAAGGTCATAAGTTTTACATATTTACTGTCTTAACCATTTATTAATGGTTATGGAATGTCCAATTTTAATATTTTTTTAATTCATTCAATCCATGATCAAATGTCACTTCGTGCAGCTTTATTTAGTGTGAAACTCTTCTCTCCGTTTTTAAAACTTATTTTACACTTTAACTCTTTCCCTACCAGCGTTTTTGAAAAGTTGCCAGCCACCGCCAGCATTTGATCATCTTCACGAAAGTTTCATGTCCCGCAGAATATTTTGTTGTATGAATATCAAAAGAAAGAACAGTGCCTCTGCTTTTAAACACAACTTTTTTATTCAGCTTCATTCTTTTTTAATCAACATTTTAATGCATGTAAGTTTCATAAGAAAGCAACATTTTGAGTAAAAGGTTTGAAAAATTGCAGAGTAAATCTAATTGGTCAGACTAGATCCAGATCAGATTCAGAACGATGATCAAACACAATCTAGTCCATCAACTCTCAAAGCTTCAGTAGTTTCCTCTTCATGGTTCTACATTTCATTCTGTAACATTAGGCAGGTTTGATTTATATGCTGTTTAATATTGATTGCATTATTTTACACACACATTGCCAACATATGCAATCGCTTGTTTCTGCTTCTCCTGTGTTTTGATCAGGAGATTCTGTTCTTTCAGAAGACGCCTCATAGCGCCCCCTACCGTATAACAGTGGAAACACGGAAAACATGAAAATTCCATCATGGGTGGGGAAAGAGTTAATTGTAAAGATAAATATGTAGAATTATTAATTATCATTATTAGAGGATCGTGCCTCTCGGTACAACATCAGTATCACAAGCGTCTCTACTTTTATGCGTTAACCCTTCACCGCAGCACTCGCATCAGGCTTTAAGACAAGGCTTTAGAATACCTTTGGATGTTGTTTGTCTGGTTTCCAGTAGGGCTGTCCATTGTTGGGTCAACGGGCAATCGATCCGGCATTCACCGGCTTTGATTTCTAACTGTTTTGTGGAGTGCTCAGCATGTTGGTCTTGTGTGTCGTAGGTTCTGCAGACTCTGGGAACGGAGACGTATCGGCCCAGCTCCGCGTCCCAGTGTGTGGCTGGCATCGCGTGCGCAGAGATCCCAGTGAACCAGTGGCCCGAGCTCATCCCTCAGCTGGTGGCCAATGTGACGGACCCCAGCAGCACTGAGCACATGAAGGAGTCCACGCTCGAGGCCATCGGATACATCTGCCAGGACATCGTGAGTCTTCAGATATAATCATAATCATAACTCTGCCAGGACATCGTGAGTCTTCAGATATAATCATAATCATAACTCTGCCAGGACATCGTGAGTCCTCAGACATAACCATAATCATAACTCTGCCAGGACATTGTGAGTCCTCAGACATAACCATAATCATAACTCTGCCAGGACATCGTGAGTCCTCAGACATAACCATAATCATAACTCTGCCAGGACATTGTGAGTCCTCAGACATAACCATAATCATAACTCTGCCAGGACATCGTGAGTCCTCAGACATAACCATAATCATAACTCTGCCAGGACATTGTGAGTCCTCAGACATAACCATAATCATAACTCTGCCAGGACATCGTGAGTCCTCAGACATAACCATAATCATAACTCTGCCAGGACATTGTGAGTACTCAGACATAACCATAATCATAACTCTGCCAGGACATCGTGAGTACTCAGACATAACCATAATCATAACTCTGCCAGGACATTGCGAGTCCTCAGACATAACCATAATCATAACTCTGCCAGGACATCGCGAGTCTTCAGACATAACCATAATCATAACTCTGCCAGGACATCGTGAGTCCTCAGACATAACCATAATCATAACTCTGCCAGGACATCGTGAGTACTCAGACATAACCATAATCATAACTCTGCCAGGACATCGTGAGTCCTCAGACATAACCATAATCATAACTCTGCCAGGACATCGTGAGTACTCAGACATAACCATAATCATAACTCTGCCAGGACATCGTGAGTCCTCAGACATAACCATAATCATAACTCTGCCAGGACATCGTGAGTCCTCAGACATAACCATAATCATAACTCTGCCAGGACATTGTGAGTCCTCAGACATAACCATAATCATAACTCTGCCAGGACATCGTGAGTCCTCAGACATAACCATAATCATAACTCTGCCAGGACATCGTGAGTCCTCAGACATAACCATAATCATAACTCTGCCAGGACATTGCGAGTCCTCAGACATAACCATAATCATAACTCTGCCAGGACATCGCGAGTCCTCAGACATAACCATAATCATAACTCTGCCAGGACATCGTGAGTCCTCAGACATAACCATAATCATAACTCTGCCAGGACATCGTGAGTACTCAGACATAACCATAATCATAACTCTGCCAGGACATCGTGAGTACTCAGACATAACCATAATCATAACTCTGCCAGGACATCGTGAGTACTCAGACATAACCATAATCATAACTCTGCCAGGACATTGTGAGTACTCAGACATAACCATAATCATAACTCTGCCAGGACATCGTGAGTACTCAGACATAACCATAATCATAACTCTGCCAGGACATTGTGAGTACTCAGACATAACCATAATTATAACTCTGCCAGGACATCGTGAGTACTCAGACATAACCATAATCATAACTCTGCCAGGACATTGTGAGTACTCAGACATAACCATAATCATAACTCTGCCAGGACATCGTGAGTACTCAGACATAACCATAATCATAACTCTGCCAGGACATTGTGAGTACTCAGACATAACCATAATCATAACTCTGCCAGGACATCGTGAGTACTCAGACATAACCATAATCATAACTCTGCCAGGACATCGTGAGTCCTCAGACATAACCATAATCATAACTCTGCCAGGACATCGTGAGTCCTCAGACATAACCATAATCATAACTCTGCCAGGACATCGTGAGTCCTCAGACATAACCATAATCATAACTCTGCCAGGACATCGTGAGTCCTCAGACATAACCATAATCATAACTCTGCCAGGACATTGTGAGTCCTCAGACATAACCATAATCATAACTCTGCCAGGACATCGTGAGTCCTCAGACATAACCATAATCATAACTCTGCCAGGACATCGTGAGTCCTCAGACATAACCATAATCATAACTCTGCCAGGACATTGCGAGTCCTCAGACATAACCATAATCATAACTCTGCCAGGACATCGCGAGTCCTCAGACATAACCATAATCATAACTCTGCCAGGACATCGTGAGTCCTCAGACATAACCATAATCATAACTCTGCCAGGACATCGTGAGTACTCAGACATAACCATAATCATAACTCTGCCAGGACATCGTGAGTACTCAGACATAACCATAATCATAACTCTGCCAGGACATCGTGAGTACTCAGACATAACCATAATCATAACTCTGCCAGGACATTGTGAGTACTCAGACATAACCATAATCATAACTCTGCCAGGACATCGTGAGTACTCAGACATAACCATAATCATAACTCTGCCAGGACATTGTGAGTACTCAGACATAACCATAATTATAACTCTGCCAGGACATCGTGAGTACTCAGACATAACCATAATCATAACTCTGCCAGGACATTGTGAGTACTCAGACATAACCATAATCATAACTCTGCCAGGACATCGTGAGTACTCAGACATAACCATAATCATAACTCTGCCAGGACATTGTGAGTACTCAGACATAACCATAATCATAACTCTGCCAGGACATCGTGAGTACTCAGACATAACCATAATCATAACTCTGCCAGGACATCGTGAGTCCTCAGACATAACCATAATCATAACTCTGCCAGGACATCGTGAGTCCTCAGACATAACCATAATCATAACTCTGCCAGGACATCGTGAGTCCTCAGACATAACCATAATCATAACTCTGCCAGGACATCGTGAGTCCTCAGACATAACCATAATCATAACTCTGTCAGGACATCGTGAGTCCTCAGACATAACCATAATCATAACTCTGCCAGGACATCGTGAGTCCTCAGACATAACCATAATCATAACTCTGCCAGGACATCGTGAGTCCTCAGACATAACCATAATCATAACTCTGCCAGGACATCGTGAGTCCTCAGACATAACCATAATCATAACTCTGCCAGGACATCGTGAGTCCTCAGACATAACCATAATCATAACTCTGCCAGGACATCGTGAGTCCTCAGACATAACCATAATCATAACTCTGCCAGGACATCGTGAGTCCTCAGACATAACCATAATCATAACTCTGCCAGGACATCGTGAGTCCTCAGACATAACCATAATCATAACTCTGCCAGGACATCGTGAGTCCTCAGACATAACCATAATCATAACTCTGCCAGGACATCGTGAGTCCTCAGACATAACCATAATCATAACTCTGCCAGGACATCGTGAGTCCTCAGACATAACCATAACCATAATCATAACTCTGCCAGGACATCGTGAGTCCTCAGACATAACCATAATCATAACTCTGCCAGGACATCGTGAGTACTCAGACATAACCATAATCATAACTCTGCCAGGACATCGTGAGTCCTCAGACATAACCATAATCATAACTCTGCCAGGACATCGTGAGTCCTCAGACATAACCATAATCATAACTCTGCCAGGACATCGTGAGTCCTCAGACATAACCATAATCATAACTCTGCCAGGACATCGTGAGTCCTCAGACATAACCATAATCATAACTCTGCCAGGACATCGTGAGTCTTCAGACATAACCATAATCATAACTCTGCCAGGACATTGTGAGTCTTCAGACATAACCATAATCATAACTCTGCCAGGACACTGTGAGTCTTCAGACATAACCATAATCATAACTCTGCCAGGACATCGTGAGTCCTCAGACATAACCATAATCATAACTCTGCCAGGACATCGTGAGTCCTCAGACATAACCATAATCATAACTCTGCCAGGACATCGTGAGTACTCAGACATAACCATAATCATAACTCTGCCAGGACATCGTGAGTCCTCAGACATAACCATAATCATAACTCTGCCAGGACATCGTGAGTCCTCAGACATAACCATAATCATAACTCTGCCAGGACATCGTGAGTCCTCAGACATAACCATAATCATAACTCTGCCAGGACATCGTGAGTCCTCAGACATAACCATAATCATAACTCTGCCAGGACATCGTGAGTCCTCAAGACATAACCATAATCATAACTCTGCCAGGACATCGTGAGTACTCAGACATAACCATAATCATAACTCTGCCAGGACATCGTGAGTCCTCAGACATAACCATAATCATAACTCTGCCAGGACATCGTGAGTCCTCAGACATAACCATAATCATAACTCTGCCAGGACATCGTGAGTCCTCAGACATAACCATAATCATAACTCTGCCAGGACATCGTGAGTCCTCAGACATAACCATAATCATAACTCTGCCAGGACATTGTGAGTCTTCAGACATAGCCATAATCATAACTCTGCCAGGACATTGTGAGTCTTCAGACATAACCATAATCATAACTCTGCCAGGACACTGTGAGTCTTCAGACATAACCATAATCATAACTCTGCCAGGACATTGTGAGTCCTCAGACATAACCATAATCATAACTCTGCCAGGACACTGTGAGTCCTCAGACATAACCATAATCATAACTCTGCCAGGACACTGTGAGTCTTCAGACATAACCATAATCATAACTCTGCCAGGACATCGTGAGTCCTCAGACATAACCATAATCATAACTCTGCCAGGACATTGTGAGTCCTCAGACATAACCATAATCATAACTCTGCCAGGACATCGTGAGTCCTCAGACATAACCATAATCATAACTCTGCCAGGACATTGTGAGTCCTCAGACATAACCATAATCATAACTCTGCCAGGACATCGTGAGTCCTCAGACATAACCATAATCATAACTCTGCCAGGACATCGTGAGTCCTCAGACATAACCATAATCATAACTCTGCCAGGACATCTTGAGTCTTCAGCCATAACCATAATCATAACTCTGTTACTGGGCTGTTTCATGATGCCCATTGAATTTAACCTGGCAAACCCTTTCAGGACCCAGAGCACCTTCAGGACAACGCCAACCAGATCCTGACCGCCATCATCCAGGGCATGAGGAAGGAGGAGCCCAGCAACAACGTCAAGCTGGCCGCCACTAATGCACTGCTCAACTCACTGGAGTTCACAAAAGCCAACTTTGATAAGGAGGTATTGCCAGTTGGGATGCTTTTAGACATGCTTCATCAGTGAAGAGCTTTCATCACCACATCTCTTGCTTTCTCTTTCTCTAGACTGAGAGACACTTCATCATGCAAGTCGTTTGTGAAGCCACACAGTGTCCGGACACCAGGGTGCGTTCCTCTCGTTTAACATACAGAACGTGTCAATCTAACTTTGATGATCTCCTCTACAGACATTGAGATTGAAAATTTAGTGTTCATGAGTATGTTTAATGATATAAGATGCTTTGGAAGCAGTTCATGTGTCTAATTCTGTGTTTCTGTAGGTGAGAGTGGCTGCGTTACAGAACCTGGTGAAGATCATGTCCTTGTATTATCAGTACATGGAGACGTACATGGGCCCTGCATTGTTTGCTGTAAGTTTGCAGATGAGGATGTTGAATAATACTTATATTCATGCCTTGATACCTTGTAGAATGACAAACAATGTTCATAATTGTCAGAGGTCACGTACAAGCTTCAAAGATTCATTTGTGACTGACAACCTGTGTGAGAAATGTGAGAATGAAAGATGAATCAGTCCCAAAATTGTGATGCATCGACATGGAATACTCATGTTTGGCCAGTTAATTATTTGAACGAACCCACAGTTGACCGTGGCATTGTGTCTGTTAATTAGAGATGCACCAATTGTAATTTTTTCTTTTTTTTGGACTATTCTTTTTTCTTTTCTATTTTGTGAGTGACCTGCAAATACAGTTTCTGATCTGTTCTTTCTAAGAACTATAATTTACAGCAACTTTTCTTCAGTGCAAAATTTTAAAACTTTTAAAAGGTCAATAAAATAAGAACAAACGAATTGCAAACAACAGCACAAATAAATGCAATAGAATAAAGAGAGATATGAAATAAACACTGCTTTGGTGTGTGCGTTTGGTGTGAGCCTCCCAGAATGCTTTAGATGTCTCGCTAATTAAAGTACCTGGTTCAACTCATCTTGTTAGTGTGTCGAACAGGAAGACATCTAAAGCGCTGCTATTGAGACCGATTTGTGTCTGTGTGCACATGACTGTTTCTTGCTCCACACATGGAAAAGAGGCACATCAGACCAGAAAAACAGCACAAAAACATGTAACCTTTGTAGGGAACGTTTTATTTTAAAAACATGACAACATAAATTGAATGTAGATTCAAAATATTAAGAAGATTGTTAAACAAAAATGACAGCAGAACTCAAAACTACAGGCTTTGTGGTGCAGTGATGTCAGTGTCTCACCAGCTTCTGTGTTCAGATCACAATAGAGGCCATGAAGAGCGACATCGATGAAGTGGCCTTACAGGGGATTGAGTTTTGGTCCAACGTCTGCGACGAGGAAATGGATCTGGCCATTGAAGCCACTGAGGTGATGCTGGCATTACATCTGCAATCTGCTAGTCAAACAAATGCTTTACAGCTGTTGATGTGTGTGTTAACGTTTGTCCTCAGGCCTCTGAACAGGGTCGTCCTCCAGAGCACACAAGCAAGTTTTATGCTAAAGGAGCTCTGCAGTACCTGGTGCCCATCCTCACACAGACGCTCACCAAACAGGTAAAGCTGGTCGTGGCCGGGGGTTCCCAGGTGGAAGCTGTGTAAGCAATGACTTCCTTGATTATCTCTGGCAGACAGTGGCACACACACTCCGAGCAATACGCGGAGTCTCATTCACTAACTAGTTTGCCTTTAGTTATTCCATTTAACAGTATGACCATGACTATAACAGTACCCTATCAGTTATTTGAGTAACAAATTAAATAAAAATCACATCACGTTAGTGAGATATGCACAGCCAGCGGATGGAGTAGAAATTGGCCTTTTCTCTAAATCTCATGAACTGGAGTGCTTTTTTGCTGCTTTTATGCATTTATTCATGAACTGACTTTCTGTAACTTGTATATACAGTTCCTGTTTAGTAGTTTGGCCTTTATGTATGCTGCACAATAAACCGAAGCTAGGTCAACTGATGTTTCGTGTAGTAGTTCTTAGACTTGTAGTCAAGACCGCCTAAACCGAGAACAAGACACTATTGAGACCAGAGAGTGAGTATTGAGACCAGAGAGTGAGTATTGAGACCAGAGAGTGAGTATTGAGACCAGAGAGTGAGTATTGAGACCAGAGAGTGAGTGCTGAGACCAGAGAGTGAGTACATTGAGACCAGAGAGTGAGTGCATTGAGACCAGAGAGGGAGTGCATTGAGACCAGAGAGGGAGTGCATTGAGACCAGAGAGGGAGTGCATTGAGACCAGAGAGGGAGTGCATTGAGACCAGAGAAGGGAGTGCATTGAGACCAGAGAGGGAGTGCATTGAGACCAGAGAGGGAGTGCATTGAGACCAGAGAGGGAGTGCATTGAGACCAGAGAGGGAGTGCATTGAGACCAGAGAGGGAGTGCATTGAGACCAGAGAGGGAGTGCATTGAGACCAGAGAGGGAGTGCATTGAGACCAGAGAGGGAGTGCATTGAGACCAGAGAGGGAGTGCATTGAGACCAGAGAGGGAGTGCATTGAGACCAGAGAGAGAGTGCATTGAGACCAGAGAGTGAGTGCATTGAGACCAGAGAGTGAGTGCATTGAGACCAAAGAGAGAGTGCATTGAGACCAGAGAGTGAGTATTGAGACCAGAGAGTGAGTATTGAGACCAGAGAGTGAGTATTGAGACCAGAGAGGGAGTGCATTGAGACCAGAGAGGGAGTGCATTGAGACCAGAGAGGGAGTGCATTGAGACCAGAGAGGGAGTGCATTGAGACCAGAGAGGGAGTGCATTGAGACCAGAGAGGGAGTGCATTGAGACCAGAGAGGGAGTGCATTGAGACCAGAGAGTGAGTGCATTGAGACCAGAGAGAGAGTGCATTGAGACCAGAGAGAGAGTGCATTGAGACCAGAGAGGGAGTGCATTGAGACCAGAGAGGGAGTGCATTGAGACCAGAGAGGGAGTGCATTGAGACCAGAGAGGGAGTGCATTGAGACCAAAGAGAGAGTGCATTGAGACCAGAGAGGGAGTATTGAGACCAGAGAGTGAGTATTGAGACCAGAGAGTGAGTATTGAGACCAGAGAGTGAGTATTGAGACCAGAGAGTGAGTATTGAGACCAGAGAGTGAGTATTGAGACCAGAGAGTGAGTATTGAGACCAGAGAGGGAGTGCATTGAGACCAGAGAGGGAGTGCATTGAGACCAGAGAGTGAGTATTGAGACCAGAGAGGGAGTGCATTGAGACCAGAGAGGGAGTGCATTGAGACCAGAGAGGGAGTGCATTGAGACCAGAGAGGGAGTGCATTGAGACCAGAGAGGGAGTGCATTGAGACCAGAGAGGGAGTGCATTGAGACCAGAGAGGGAGTGCATTGAGACCAGAGAGGGAGTGCATTGAGACCAGAGAGGGAGTGCATTGAGACCAGAGAGGGAGTGCATTGAGACCAGAGAGGGAGTGCATTGAGACCAGAGAGAGAGTGCATTGAGACCAGAGAGAGAGTGCATTGAGACCAGAGAGAGAGTGCATTGAGACCAGAGAGAGAGTGCATTGAGACCAGAGAGAGAGTGCATTGAGACCAGAGAGAGAGTGCATTGAGACCAGAGAGAGAGTGCATTGAGACCAGAGAGAGAGTGCATTGAGACCAGAGAGAGAGTGCATTGAGACCAGAGAGTGAGTATATTGAGACCAGAGAGAGAGTGCATTGAGACCAGAGAGGGAGTGCATTGAGACCAGAGAGGGAGTGCATTGAGACCAGAGAGAGAGTGCATTGAGACCAGAGAGGGAGTGCATTGAGACCAGAGAGAGAGTGCATTGAGACCAGAGAGAGAGTGCATTGAGACCAGAGAGAGAGTGCATTGAGACCAGAGAGAGAGTGCATTGAGACCAGAGAGGGAGTGCATTGAGACCAGAGAGGGAGTGCATTGAGACCAGAGAGAGAGTGCATTGAGACCAGAGAGAGAGTGCATTGAGACCAGAGAGAGAGTGCATTGAGTGTACTTCATTTCCCCGTTTCCCTCCACCTTTACTAGTATACTCCTTTGGCTGTGAGTGCGGACAGACTCGTTCAGCGCATGCGCATTATCTAGTGGACTTTGTCTCCAGAAAATTAGGTTGCACACGTGTGCTTACGACCGAAGTATACTTTGGGCTTTAAGCAGTGTCATGTGCTGTATCTTTACGTTCAGTGAACGTCTGTAAAGCTGATTTGTCTGTATTCAGCCTCCAGGACCAGAACTATTAGCTTTATTAAATTATAAGTATCACTTATATTACTCGTATATCATGTAATGGAGCAGCTCATATACAGAAGACCAGCTCTGTCCTCGTATGTCTAATGGGGAGCTTCCAGTCATATGCATCGAGTAACTGCTTTGAAATAAAAATGAAAGTGTTTGCTGCTATGTAGTGTTTGAGTTAATTCTATGGGAATGTTACTGAGGAGTCTGTGCTGTTTGCAGGATGAGAATGATGACGATGACGACTGGAACCCATGTAAGGCCGCTGGCGTGTGTCTGATGCTTTTAGCCACGTGTTGTGAGGACGATGTGGTGCCACACGTGTTGCCCTTCATCAAAGAGCACATCAAACACCCCGACTGGCGCTACCGGGACGCCTCGGTCATGGCCTTCGGGTCCATTCTGGAGGGTCCCGAACTCAACCAGCTCAAACCACTCGTCATCCAGGTAAGGGTTTACACTCTGTGTGTGTGACGTGACGCTCTCGGTGTGTGTGACGTGACGCTCTCGGTGTGTGTGACGTGACGCTCTCGGTGTGTGTGACGTGACGTGACGCTCTCGGTGTGTGTGACGTGACGCTCTCGGTGTGTGTGACGTGACGCTCTCGGTGTGTGTGACGTGACGCTCTCGGTGTGTGTGACGTGACGCTCTCGGTGTGTGTGACGTGACGCTCTCGGTGTGTGTGACGTGACGCTCTCGGTGTGTGTGACGTGACGCTCTCGGTGTGTGTGACGTGACGCTCTAGGTGTGTGTGACGTGACGTTCTCGGTGTGTGTGACGTGACGCTCTCGGTGTGTCTGCGTGACGCTCTCGGTGTGCGCGACGCTCTCGGTGTGCGTGTGTGTGCGCGACGCTCTCGGTGTGCGTGTGTGTGCGCGACGCTCTCGGTGTGCGTGTGTGTGCGAGACGCTCTCGGTGTGCGCGAGACGCTCTCGGTGTGCGTGTGTGCGAGACGCTCTCGGTGTGTGAGACGCTCTCGGTGTGTGTGTGTGCGAGACGCTCTCGGTGTGCGCGTGTGCGAGACGCTCTCGGTGTGTGAGACGCTCTCGGTGTGTGTGTGTGTGAGACGCTCTCGGTGTGTGTGTGTGCGAGACGCTCTCGGTGTGCGCCTGTGCGAGACGCTCAGTGTGCGCGTGTGCGAGACGCTCTCGGTGTGTGAGACGCTCTCGGTGTGTGTGTGTGCGAGACGCTCTCGGTGTGTGCGTGTGCGAGACGCTCTCGGTGTGTGTGTGTGTGCGAGACGCTCTCTGTGTGTGTGTGTGCGAGATGCTCTCGGTGTGCGCGTGTGCGAGACGCTCTCGGTGTGTGTGTGTGTGCGAGACGCTCGGTGTGCGTGTGTGCGAGACGCTCTCGGTGTGTGAGACGCTCTCGGTGTGTGTGTGTGCGAGACGCTCTCGGTGCGTGTGCGAGACGCTCTCGGTGTGTGTGCGTGTGCGAGACGCTCTCGGTGTGTGTGCGTGTGCGAGACGCTCTCGGTGTGCGTGTGTGCGAGACGCTCTCGGTGTGCGTGTGTGCGAGACGCTCTCGGTGTGTGTGTGTGCGAGACGCTCTCGTTGTGCGTGTGTGCGAGACGCTCTCGTTGTGCGTGTGTGCGAGACGCTCTCGTTGTGCGTGTGTGCGAGACGCTCTCGTTGTGCGTGTGTGCGAGACGCTCTCGTTGTGCGTGTGTGCGAGACGCTCTCGTTGTGCGTGTGTGCGAGACGCTCTCGTTGTGCGTGTGTGTGACGCTCTCGGTGTGTGTGTGACGCTCTCGGTGTGTGTGTGTGCGAGACGCTCTCGGTGTGTGAGACGCTCTCGGTGTGTGTGTGTGCGAGACGCTCTCGTTGTGCGTGTGTGTGACGCTCTCGGTGTGTGTGTGACGCTCTCGGTGTGCGCGTGTGCGAGACGCTCTCGGTGTGTGAGACGCTCTCGGTGTGTGTGTGTGCGAGACGCTCTCGGTGTGTGCGTGTGCGAGACGCTCTCGGTGTGTGTGTGTGTGCGAGACGCTCTCTGTGTGTGTGTGTGTGCGAGATGCTCTCGGTGTGCGCGTGTGCGAGACGCTCTCGGTGTGTGTGTGTGTGCGAGACGCTCGGTGTGCGTGTGTGCGAGACGCTCTCGGTGTGTGAGACGCTCTCGGTGTGTGTGTGTGCGAGACGCTCTCGGTGCGTGTGCGAGACGCTCTCGGTGTGTGTGCGTGTGCGAGACGCTCTCGGTGTGCGTGTGTGCGAGACGCTCTCGGTGTGCGTGTGTGCGAGACGCTCTCGGTGTGCGTGTGTGCGAGACGCTCTCGTTGTGCGTGTGTGCGAGACGCTCTCGTTGTGCGTGTGTGCGAGACGCTCTCGTTGTGCGTGTGTGCGAGACGCTCTCGTTGTGCGTGTGTGCGAGACGCTCTCGTTGTGCGTGTGTGCGAGACGCTCTCGTTGTGCGTGTGTGCGAGACGCTCTCGTTGTGCGTGTGTGTGACGCTCTCGGTGTGTGTGTGACGCTCTCGGTGTGTGTGTGTGTGCGAGACGCTCTCGGTGTGTGCGAGACGCTCTCGGTGTGTGTGTGCGAGACGCTCTCAGTGTGTGTGTGTGCGAGACGCTCTCAGTGTGTGTGTGTGAGACTCTCTCGGTGTGTGTGTGCGAGACGCTCTCGGTGTGTGTGCGAGACGCTCTCGGTGTGTGTGTGTGTGTGTGAGACGCTCTCGGTGTGTGTGTGTGACGCTCTCGGTGTGTGTGACGCTCTCGGTGGGTGTGTGTGACGCTCTCGGTGTGTGTGTGTGACGCTCTCGGTGTGTGTGTGAGACGCTCTCGGTGTGTGTGTGTGAGACGCTCTCGGTGTGTGTGCGAGACGCTCTCGGTGTGTGTGTGTGTGACGCTCTCGGTGTGTGTGTGTGTGAGACGCTCTCGGTGTGTGTGTGTGTGTGTGAGACGCTCTCGGTGTGTGTGTGTGACGCTCTCGGTTGTGTGTGTGACGCTCTCGGTGTGTGTGTGTGAGACGCTCTCGGTGTGTGTGCGAGACGCTCTCGGTGTGTGTGTGCGAGACGCTCTCGGTGTGTGTGTGCGAGACGCTCTCGGTGTGTGTGCGAGACGCTCTCGGTGTGTGTGTGCGAGACGCTCTCTGTGTGTGTGTGTGTGTGTGTGTGACGCTCTCGGTGTGTGTGTGTGACGCTCTCGGTGTGTGTGTGTGTGTGACGCTCTCGGTGTGTGTGTGTGTGTGACGCTCTCGGTGTGTGTGTGTGTGTGACGCTCTCGGTGTGTGTGTGTGTGTGTGTGACGCTCTCGGTGTGTGTGTGACGCTCTCGGTGTGTGTGTGACGCTCTCGGTGTGTGTGTGTGTGACGCTCTCGGTGTGTGTGTGTGACGCTCTCGGTGTGTGTGTGTGACGCTCTCGGTGTGTGTGTGTGACGCTCTCGGTGTGTGTGTGTGACGCTCTCGGTGTGTGTGTGTGTGTGTGTGTGACGCTCTCGGTGTGTGTGTGACGCTCTCGGTGTGTGTGTGTGTGACGCTCTCGGTGTGTGTGTGTGACGCTCTCGGTGTGTGTGTGTGAGACGCTCTCGGTGTGTGTGTGTGTGTGTGAGACGCTCTCGGTGTGTGTGTGTGTGTGTGAGACGCTCTCGGTGTGTGTGTGTGTGTGTGTGACGCTCTCGGTGTGTGTGTGTGTGAGACGCTCTCGGTGTGTGTGTGACGCTCTCGGTGTGTGTGTGTGTGTGACGCTCTCGGTGTGTGTGTGACGCTCTCGGTGTGTGTGTGTGTGACGCTCTCTGTGTGTGTGTGAGACGCTCTCTGTGTGTGTGTGAGACGCTCTCGGTGTGTGTGTGTGAGACGCTCTCGGTGTGTGTGTGTGTGTGTGTGTGTGAGACGCTCTCGGTGTGTGTGTGTGTGTGTGTGAGACGCTCTCGGTGTGTGTGTGTGTGTGACGCTCTCGGGGTGTGTGTGTGTGAGACGCTCTCGGTGTGTGTGTGTGACGCTCTCTGTGTGTGTGTGTGTGTGTGAGACGCTCTCGGTGTGTGTGTGTGACGCTCTCGGTTGTGTGTGTGACGCTCTCGGTGTGTGTGTGTGAGACGCTCTCGGTGTGTGTGCGAGACGCTCTCGGTGTGTGTGTGCGAGACGCTCTCGGTGTGTGTGTGCGAGACGCTCTCGGTGTGTGTGTGCGAGACGCTCTCGGTGTGTGTGTGCGAGACGCTCTCTGTGTGTGTGTGTGTGTGTGTGACGCTCTCGGTGTGTGTGTGTGACGCTCTCGGTGTGTGTGTGTGTGTGACGCTCTCGGTGTGTGTGTGTGTGTGTGTGTGACGCTCTCGGTGTGTGTGTGTGTGTGACGCTCTCGGTGTGTGTGTGTGTGTGTGACGCTCTCGGTGTGTGTGTGTGTGTGTGTGTGTGACGCTCTCGGTGTGTGTGTGACGCTCTCGGTGTGTGTGTGACGCTCTCGGTGTGTGTGTGACGCTCTCGGTGTGTGTGTGACGCTCTCGGTGTGTGTGTGTGACGCTCTCGGTGTGTGTGTGTGACGCTCTCGGTGTGTGTGTGTGATGCTCTCGGTGTGTGTGTGTGTGTGTGTGACGCTCTCGGTGTGTGTGTGACGCTCTCGGTGTGTGTGTGTGTGACGCTCTCGGTGTGTGTGTGTGTGTGTGTGTGTGTGTGTGTGAGACGCTCTCGGTGTGTGTGTGTGAGACGCTCTCGGTGTGTGTGTGTGTGTGTGTGTGTGTGAGACGCTCTCGGTGTGTGTGTGTGTGTGTGTGAGACGCTCTCGGTGTGTGTGTGTGTGTGACGCTCTCGGTGTGTGTGTGTGTGTGACGCTCTCGGTGTGTGTGTGTGAGACGCTCTCGGTGTGTGTGTGTGTGTGTGAGACGCTCTCGGTGTGTGTGTGTGTGTGTGAGACGCTCTCGGTGTGTGTGTGTGTGTGACGCTCTCGGTGTGTGTGTGTGAGACGCTCTCGGTGTGTGTGTGTGAGACGCTCTCGGTGTGTGTGTGTGACGCTCTCTGTGTGTGTGTGTGTGTGTGTGTGTGACGCTCTCGTGTGTTGTAGGCCATGCCCACGCTCATCGAGCTGATGAAGGACCTCAGTGTGGTGGTGCGGGACACGACGGCCTGGACGCTGGGACGCATCTGTGACCTGCTCCCCGAGGCTGCGATTAATGAGGTGTATCTGGCGCCGCTCCTGCAGTGCCTGATCGAGGGCCTCGGGGCCGAACCACGCGTGGCCTCCAACGTCTGCTGGGTAACACACACCTTCAACACTATGTTCTGTCACATGACTGCTTTCATGATGACCACTGGGCAGTGAGCGCATTCACATGCACAGTCTTGACCACATACACCGTCATCTTCTGCATAATCTGGTTAATTGAAATTGGTTAGGAATAAAGGAAAACTGATAATAACACGTTTCCATAACCAAACAACACCGCTAGATTTCTCGTGGCATGTATAATCATTGACCAGCGTCCTGTGGCTTACTGAAGTGCGCATGGGATGCAGTAGAAACGTATATCGGAAACTGACTTTCTTTACCCAAGAAATGATCAAATGTGTTCTGATCTCGTGTAGCCGCTATAGTAGCAGTTCAGTCAAAATACTGCGTATTAAATCTCGCATATCCACATTACTGATTATAACCGTTCCGATCCTGAAGTCTGATTGGACGAGAGGCTTTGTGCTGATATTTCACTGGTGTTAGCACTGGTCTCTACACAGGCAGTCAGTGCAGTTACAGTGTTACGCCAGTAGGAAGCAAGGGACTCTTTAAGTAGGGATGGGTATCCTTAAGGTTTTAACGGTATTACTACTCTTACGGTTACTGCGTATCGATCCGGTACTTTAACGGTATTCTTATCGGTTCTTTTTATTTTTTTACATTCGGGTAATTAACATTTGCTTTATATTTTGAAATGTAAAATATCTATAGCAAAAGAAAAAGCAATGCTTTAACAAAACGAATAAAATATCTATTTGTTATGCAGCAGTGTGCAGGCTTTTTTGTTTTATATACATGAGATAGGATACGATAAGCAAAAACAAGTACAAACACATGTTAAAAAAAATAATACAATTAAACAAAGATACAAATTATACACACAGTGCTTTAATTTCAGGAAGGTCTACTAAAATTACTTTTCAGGTAAGTGTTTCTGTCTGAAAAGAAATCTAATTTAGTAATCAAATGTAAAATAACACTGAATAGTTTATCATAGATAGATTAATGCTTATTAAAGTTTAAGTTATTCATTCAAGAGCTGTGAGTGATTTTCTCTGCCTTTTGTTGTTAGATTCGCATTAACGGCTCAATCGTCACAGGTTTATTAGACGCTGCCCCTTTAAGACCGAGTGCAGATCTAATAAATGACCGATGCACCATCATTTCCTCCCAACTATTTACGTCCATTTAAGACATAAACTGTTTCAGTGAATAAACTGTTTCAGTGAATCTCAGAGCTGGTCATTTTTATATTTTATGTATATTTGATAGTTTAGATGCGCACATGAAGCCCAAAGTTAAGTATACCCGTCTTGTCTCGTTGCAGTCCATTTCGGAGCGCGTCGCCTTGTGAACAGCGTCTCTTGCGCTGATTTTTGTGCTTTTAATCGTTCTTTTAATGATTAAATGCGTCCGCATATAGCAACAGTAGAGAATGCATTTTACAACAATCACGATCGTGCTGATTCTGACGGTGCGTTTGGGTTTTAGGAAGAAGTGACAGCGCATCGCTGGTTTCATCTCAGATATCATCTTTTTATAATCTTTGAAAAGCCGAAATCTAAAATAGAAGTAGAATAATATCCCAGATCTAAAGTGTAACCACGTTTGAATGTTTAGTTCTGTCCTCATTGTCAGTGATTAAGGGCTGTGGTGTTGTGCGCGCTGTGGCTCCGTGTGAGAGATCGCTCTCTCTCTTCTGGACTGCGAAGAGCAAAATTGCATCACAGACAAATGGTTTAATATTATTATATATAGAAATGGCTGGCGAGAACATGTTCAAGATTACGTCTTTATAGCCATAATAAATAGAAGGCCTACGTGTATTTTCTTAATTTCTCCAGTACCGACAGCAGAACTGATAACGTCCGAGCTTATCGATACAGCGGTCTTTCAAAACTCAGCCCCGGGCCGTTTAATACCGGGTTTCGGTACCCATCCCTATCTTTAAGTGAGTCATTAAACCGTTCATTCAACGAACACATTCAAAAACGCTGATTCATTCAAAGTTAGAAAGATAGATGTAATGGAACAAGTTGTTAAAGTTACTGTAACTTTGAGCGCCACTTTACAGGGCTCAGCTGACCAGCAATGTGTCGCATGAGCAGCGCTGAAGCTAATGCTTTACTTCATAAAGATCAATAGGGGCTTTCGCACCGGATAGTTCTATGAACGAGCCACCAGTGTGATTCCTGGAGAACTAATGTGTCCCAAAGAAACGTTTCCTGGTGTCATTCGCACCGCCAGTAGGAACTCTGAAGTGACGTAAGCCGCGCTTATGACTTTTATTGTGACGGCACTGAGAACGGGTTCGGGTTAGGTAACAGAGCCTGAGGAAACCGTGCTCGCATTCTCCCGTTCATTATTTACGATCTAACAGTCCTGTCGAATGCGTTATTAGAACTGTTATAGTCAGTCTGGTGAGAAATTTGCTAAATTTGATCAAGTGCTGTATTTTCTAAAGCACGTGTGTAGTAGTTGAAGACATCCAATATAGAGTGTGAGTGTTCGAAGCCTCTGACCCGTTGCACACACTCATGCAGTGATCTGTGTGTTGGTTCTGTAAGATGAGGCTCACTGATGCTGTTTTCAGGCCTTCTCTAGTTTGGCTGAAGCTGCGTATGAAGCCACCGACGCGGCCGAGGATCAGGAGGAGCCCAGCACTTACTGCCTGTCCTCGTCCTTCGAGCTCATCGTGCAGAAGCTGCTGGAGACCACAGACAGGTAACCCAACACCTCAACAGCTAACCCAACACCTCGAGTTTCATTAACTTGTGCAAAATAAACTCAAATTTTCTTTCAGTAAGGGTTAGGATAAGGAAGTGCATTAGCTTCAGACACCATCTTGTTACTGCCGTCCAGAACGGGTCGGGTTAGGGACGCTGCCGTCCAGAACGGGTCGGGTTAGGGACGCTGCCGTCCAGAACGGGTCGGGTTAGGGACGCTGCCGTCCAGAACGGGTCGGGTTAGGGACGCTGCCGTCCAGAACGGGTCGGGTTAGGGACGCTGCCGTCCAGAATGGGTCGGGTTATCGACGCTGCCGTCCAGAACGGGTCGGGTTAGGGACGCTGCCGTCCAGAACGGGTCGGGTTAGGGACGCTGCCGTCCAGAACGGGTCGGGTTAGGGATGCTGCCGTCCAGAACGTGTCGGGTTAGGGACGCTGCCGTCCAGAACGGGTCGGGTTAGGGACGCTGCCGTCCAGAACGGGTCGGGTTAGGGACGCTGCCGTCCAGAACGGGTCGGGTTAGGGACGCTGCCGTCCAGAACGGGTCGGGTTAGGTGCGCTGCCGTCCAGAACGGGTCGGGTTAGGGACGCTGCCGTCCAGAACGGGTCGGGTTAGGGACGCTGCCGTCCAGAACGGGTCGGGTTAGGGACGCTGCCGTCCAGAACGGGTCGGGTTAGGGACGCTGCCGTGCAGAATGGGTCGGGTTATCGACGCTGCCGTCCAGAACGGGTCGGGTTAGGGACGCTGCCGTCCAGAACGGGTCGGGTTAGGGACGCTGCCGTCCAGAACGGGTCGGGTCAGGGATGCTGCCGACCAGAACGGGGCGGGTCAGGGATGCTGCCGACCAGAACGGGTCGGGTCAGGGACGCTGCCGTCCAGAACGGGTCGGGTCAGGGACGCTGCCGTCCAGAACGGGTCGGGTCAGGGACGCTGCCGTCCAGAACGGGTCGGGTCAGGGACGCTGCCGTCCAGAACGGGTTGGGTTAGGGACGCTGCCGTCCAGAACGGGTCGGGTCAGGGACGCTGCCGTCCAGAACGGGTCGGGTTAGGGACGCTGCCGTCCAGAACGGGTCGGGTTAGGGACGCTGCCGTCCAGAACGTGTCGGGTTAGACTCCATTTCCAGCTGTATTTAGCCATGACGACTTGTGATCCGATCACCAAAAACGCATTGTAATACCTGGTGTAAAAAGGGCCAGTAATGTTATTACTTGATGTCATAATTTAAGATATTAAATATCTCAACATAAGGAATAGTCCATCAAAGTGTTCCCTATTTTCGGCCGATATGTTTTGAGTCATAGTCCCAGATAACCCGCAGTCATAATCCCAGGGCAGGTGAATATGATCTGGTTATCCTCTTCTTCTCTGGCTATCCTCTTCTTCTCTGGTTACCCTCTTCTTCTCTGGCTATCCTCTTCTTCTCTGGTTACCCTCTTCTTCTCTGGCTATCCTCTTCTTCTCTGGCTATCCTCTTCTTCTCTGGCTATCCTCTTCTTCTCTGGCTACCCTCTTCTTCTCTGGCTATCCTCTTCTTCTCTGGCTATCCTCTTCTTCTCTGGCTATCCTCTTCTTCTCTGGCTATCCTCTTCTTCTCTGGCTATCCTCTTCTTCGCTGGCTATCCTCTTCTTCTCTGGTTACCCTCTTCTTCTCTGGTTACCCTCTTCTTCTCTGGTTACCCTCTTCTCTGCGGCTCAGTTCTGAGGCTCAGCGTGCTCTCTGTTGGCAGGCCCGATGGGCATCAGAATAACCTGCGCAGTGCCGCGTACGAGGCCCTGATGGAGATCGTGAAGAACAGTGCGAAGGATTGTTACCCAGCGGTGCAGAAGACCACACTGGTCATCATGGAGCGACTGCAGCAGGTCCTGCAAATGGAGGTGAAGAAAAGCCCCTCACTACTTCTCACTGGGAATGATGAGTAGGGCTGGGAATCGCTAACGGGAATGAGTAGGGCTGGGAATCACTAACGGGAAGGGTGAGTAGGGCTGGGAATCACTAACGGGAAGGGTGAGTAGGGCTGGGAATCACTAACGGGAAGGGTGAGTAGGGCTGGGAATCACTAACGGG
>NW_027508796.1:250000-325000 GCF_051911475.1 Siphateles boraxobius
CAGGTGTGTCTGGCTGCGGTGGGGCTGGTGTGTGATCTTTGTCGAGCACTGATGGCCAATATTCTGCCTCACTGTGATGAAATGATGCAGCTACTGCTGGAAAACCTGGGTGTAAGTATTAGCCATTTCCTTAAAGACACCTTTTTATATATATATATATATGTGTGTGTGTGTGTGCGTGCATGTGCAACAGAACACCCCCTGAAATCACGCATCTGTGCAATGTGAGTGGTATTGCGCTACTACTATAATAGTTTGTGACATACCATATTTTCTGGAAAAGATGCACATGGTCAAATGCATTGAGAGGGGAACAAGATTCACACATTTTAGTGCCCTCACAAAATATACTTTAAATTTAGTGGAATTCAGAACTAAAATGAAAAATATCAGTAGAAAACAAATTATAGCAGCATTCATTATAAACCAGTTGCGTTTTAAATTTGAGCTTGAACTGCCTGCATGTGAGAAAAAATACAAATAAACTTGAGAGCTTGCGTACTCATGCACACATTTGTACTGGTTCCGAATGATGTTTGCATGCTTGGTGTTAATTGCAGTATATAAATTACAACAATTTCAGAAAAAAATCCACTGTGAGACACCAATGTGTCCCTGAGCAAGACACTTAACCCCTAGTTGCTCCAGAGGCGTGCGACCTCTGACATATATAGCATTTGTAAGTCGCTTTGGATAAAAGCGTCAGCTAAATGAATAAATGTAAAAATAATTGACTTATTTTCCAGAAAACACTAAGAAGCTTTCCTAATCACTTTAGTATTCAGGTTGTCTGGGTTTTAGGAAACATCAGTGTAAATATTTGATGTTTTTTCATTCCATTGACCAGATTAAAGATGTCCTTACCAATAACATCTGTGCGTGACAAGGTTATTATGGTTTATCGAAACAAACTAAAACTTAATCAATGCTGGTGTCAGGCTATTAAAAAAATGTGATCAATTGTGATGTTGTATTTTATTGTTTCTGAAGCTTTTTTCATTTTGCCTCTCCTATAAAGCAGAATATGGTATTTCCGTTGTGTTTACAGTCGCGTGATGCTGCGTTTACAGTCGCGTGATGCTGCGTTTACAGTCGCGTGATGCTGCGTTTACAGTCGCGTGATGCTGCGTTTACAGTCGCGTGATGCTGCGTTTACAGTCGCGTGATGCTGCGTTTACAGTCGCGTGATGCTGCGTTTACAGTCGCGTGATGCTGCGTTTACAGTCGCGTGATGCTGCGTTTACAGTCGCGTGATGCTGCGTTTACAGTCGCGTGATGCTGCGTTTACAGTCGCGTGATGCTGCGTTTACTACAGTCGCGTGATGCTGCGTTTACTACTGTCGAGTGATGCTGCGTTTACTACAGTCGAGTGATGCTGCGGTTACTACAGTCGAGTGATGCTGCGGTCACTACAGTCGAGTGATGCTGCGGTCACTACAGTCGAGTGATGCTGCGGTCACTACAGTCGAGTGATGCTGCGGTTACTACAGTCGAGTGATGCTGCGGTTACTACAGTCGTGTGATGCTGCGTTTTCAGTCGCGTGATGCTGCGTTTACTACAGTCGAGTGATGCTTCAGTTACTAGTCGAGTGATGCTGCGTTTACTACAGTCGAGTGATGCTGCGGTTACTACAGTCGAGTGATGCTGCGGTTACTACAGTCGAGTGATGCTGCGGTCACTGGTCGCGTGATGCTGCGTTTACTACAGTCGAGTGATGCTGCGGTTACTACAGTCGCGTGATGCTGCGTTTACAGTCGCGTGATGCTGCGTTTACTACTGTCGAGTGATGCTGCGTTTACTACAGTCGAGTGATACTTCAGTTACTAGTCGAGTGATGCTGCGTTTACTACAGTCGAGTGATGCTGCAGTTACTACAGTCGAGTGATGCTGCAGTTACTACAGTCGAGTGATGCTGCGGTTACTACAGTCGCGTGATGCTGCGTTTACAGTCGCGTGATGCTGCGTTTACTACTGTCGAGTGATGCTTCAGTTACTAGTCGAGTGATGCTGCGTTTACTACAGTCGAGTGATGCTGCGGTTACTACAGTCGAGTGATGCTGCGGTTACTACAGTCGAGTGATGCTGCGGTTACTACAGTCGATTGATGCTGCGGTCACTAGTCGCGTGATGCTGCGTTTACTACAGTCGAGTGATGCTGCGGTTACTACAGTCGCGTGATGCTGCGTTTACAGTCGCGTGATGCTGCGTTTACTACTGTCGCGTGATGCTGCGTTTACTACAGTCAAGTGATGCTTCAGTTACTAGTCGAGTGATGCTGCGTTTACTACAGTCGAGTGATGCTGCGATTACTACAGTCGAGTGATGCTGCGTTTACTACAGTCGAGTGATGCTGCGTTTACTACAGTCGAGTGATGCTGCGGTTACTACAGTCGAGTGATGCTGCGGTTACTACAGTCGCGTGATGCTGCGTTTACTACAGTCGAGTGATGCTACGTTTACTACAGTCGAGTGATGCTGCGTTTACTACAGTCGAGTGATGCTTCAGTTACTAGTCGAGTGATGCTGCGTTTACTACAGTCGAGTGATGCTGCAGTTACTACAGTCGAGTGATGCTGCGGTCACTAGTCGCGTGATGCTGCGTTTACTACAGTCGAGTGATGCTGCAGTTACTACAGTCGCGTGATGCTGCGGTTACTACAGTCGCGTGATGCTGCGGTTACTACAGTCGCGTGATGCTGCGGTTACTACAGTCGCGTGATGCTGCGTTTACAGTCGCGTGATGCTGCGTTTACAGTCGCGTGATGCTGCGTTTACAGTCGCGTGATGCTGCGTTTACTACTGTCGAGTGATGCTGCGTTTACTACAGTCGAGTGATGCTTCAGTTACTAGTCGAGTGATGCTGCGTTTACTACAGTCGAGTGATGCTGCGGTTACTACAGTCGAGTGATGCTGCGTTTACTACAGTCGAGTGATGCTGCGTTTACTACAGTCGAGTGATGCTGCGTTTACTACAGTCGAGTGATGCTGCGTTTACTACAGTCGCGTGATGCTGCGTTTACTACAGTCGAGTGATGCTGCGTTTACTACAGTCGCGTGATGCTGCGGTTACTACAGTCGCGTGATGCTGCGTTTACTACAGTCGAGTGATGCTGCGTTTACTAGTCGAGTGATGCTGCGTTTACTACAGTCGAGTGATGCTGCGTTTACTACAGTCGCGTGATGCTGCGTTTACTACAGTCGCGTGATGCTGCGTTTACTACAGTCGCGTGATGCTGCGGTTAGTACAGTCGCGTGATGCTGCGGTTAGTACAGTCCCGTGATGCTGCGGTTAGTACAGTCGCGTGATGCTGCGTTTAGTACAGTCGCGTGATGCTGCGTTTAGTACAGTCGCGTGATGCTGCGTTTAGTACAGTCGCGTGATGCTGCGTTTAGTACAGTCGCGTGATGCTGCGTTTAGTACAGTCGCGTGATGCTGCGTTTAGTACAGTCGCGTGATGCTGCGTTTACTACAGTCGATTGATGCTGCGGTTACTACAGTCGAGTGATGCTGCGTTTACTACAGTCGAGTGATGCTGCGTTTACTACTGTCGAGTGATGCTGCGGTTACTACTGTCGAGTGATGCTGCGGTTACTACAGTCGATTGATGCTGCGGTTACTACAGTCGATTGATGCTGCGTTTACTACAGTCGATTGATGCTGCGTTTACTACAGTCGAGTGATGCTGCGTTTACTACAGTCGAGTGATGCTGCGTTTACTACAGTCGAGTGATGCTGCGTTTACTACTGTCGAGTGATGCTGCGGTTACTACTGTCGAGTGATGCTGCGGTTACTACTGTCGAGTGATGCTGCGGTTACTACTGTCGAGTGATGCTGCGGTTACTACTGTCGAGTGATGCTGCGGTTACTACTGTCGAGTGATGCTGCGGTTACTACTGTCGAGTGATGCTGCGGTTACTACTGTCGAGTGATGCTGCGGTACTACTGTCGAGTGATGCTGCCGGTACTACAGTCGAGTGATGCTGCGGTTACTACAGTCGAGTGATGCTGCGGTTACTACAGTCGAGTGATGCTGCGGTTACTACAGTCGAGTGATGCTGCGGTTACTACAGTCGAGTGATGCTGCGGTTACTACAGTCGAGTGATGCTGCGGTTACTACAGTCGAGTGATGCTGCGGTTACTACAGTCGAGTGATGCTGCGGTTACTACAGTCGAGTGATGCTGCGGTTACTACCTTTGAGTAATGCTGCAATGTGTTTGCAGAACGAGAATGTGCACAGGTCTGTGAAACCCCAGATCCTGTCTGTCTTTGGTGATATTGCACTTGCCATTGGAGGGGAATTCAAGAAGTACCTGGACATTGTGCTGGACACACTGCAGCAGGCCTCGCAGGCACAGGTGGACAAGGTAACGCCACACACACACCTGCACACTGCCCAAAACACTCAGGGTTTCCGCAAGACATTAAAAGTCATTAAATGGATTTGCGAAAATTAAGGCCTTAATGGCATTAAAAAGCATTTCATTTTAATCCAACAGGCATTAAAAATTTTGATGGTTTTGAAGAATTTTTTATTATCAATTTTTTTCAATATAGCCTTCATAATTATTCATTTTAATGTGCTGTTGCAAAATATTAACGTTAGTGTGATAAACACGTGGAACCAGTTTGGTAATAAAAACATCCGCCCTTCGGATGAGACGTTAATCCGAGGTCCTTGACCGCGATACAGAACACACGATTCGAATCGCGATACTCTCATTGCGTACCGAACACGCCCCTCCCCGCCCCCGCCCAGCCCGGATCAATGGACCTCATGTCTTATGTGTACAGTACACAACGAATTCAGTTTTGTAGCCTAACCACCATTAACACCAAATAACAAGCTCCGTGTTTTGTTACTTTCGATAATAAGCAAGGTGTAATCTTTAAAATTCTGTCTATTTGATCACGAAATTCAAACAATAAATGGCGTTTTGTCGCTCTTTGCTGTGGCGTGACAGATCGCTGTAGGCCTTTTAAGCTCCTCATTTCAAGCGGCAGCGCGGCGCGCGGGTAAACGCGATCATCTCTTCCTCAGTTACAGAATGGACACCTGAAGGTATGTTGAAAGATGAAGTATACTTACTGAAAGGCATCATAACTCGTGTAATCGCTCAATCAGTGTTTCATCAGCGGAAAGACGTCAATAACACGGCATAGCTTGTCACTAGCATTATATTTACCTCAGCAGGAAGTGATTCAGTGTCCCCAACTTTGGTTCCGATAAATGAACTCTTGTACTAAATGTACAAATGTGCACCATAATAATTTATTATTTCAACATAATAACATAATATAATATTTCAATAACAAATTAGAGTAAAAACACAAGTTAATGCAAAAACTGCCTTATGTTCAGTTTACATGTTTTCATACAATGTGTTGTGTTGATTATTATATCTAAAAAATAAATAGCATCTGAATTTAGGTTTAAAGTCTAGGCTACAACCTTTAATGTTATAGTAATGTGCAGCCTATATAGTTTACAGATTTAGCAGATTTTTTTTAATCCTTGTGAAACATTTAATTGTAATTGAATTAATTTAAAAAACAAAGACAATTTTTTCATTAAACCACTGTTTAAAAAATAGAAGCAATTTTAGCTTTCTAAACCGAATCGAACCGAACCGAGACGTCAAAACCGTGGGAAAACCGAACCGTCAATTTTGTGTATCGTTACACCCCTAGTTTAAACTAAAGGTTGGACTCGATATAGTGTTCCTTACAACTGACCACAGATCCAGTGATCATGGATATCCACATGCAGCAGGAATCGTGTTTCCTGACATTTATATGAGCCTGATTTCAACACCAGCGAAATACATAAAGCAAATTTGGCCATTAACGCTATGGAAATTAAATATACGCAATAAACTTAAGTTGCATCTTAAGGTTTTCTTTCAGTTGAAAACATTAAACAAATATGTGTAAACAAAAAATGTAAAGAAGCATTTAAGATCAATCAGTACGAAAGGGGGAAAAACGCTAATAAAACAGACCGTTCCACTCATCGTACAGAACGAAGGTATACACTCAAGTCAACATTATATTTATCTTGTTTATATTGTTACAATATGAAAACAATAATATTCACATGCTCAAGTAGAAAACGCGCTGCCTCTGACAGACGTTTCAGGGACACGGTGACAGATAAAGTTTCTAACAGCACTAACCCTTTTCTGTAAAGGACTGCTTCTTTAACGAAACTTAAAGGAGTATATGCGTCAATCATTTTGCTATCAGTTAAGTAATCATCTCGCTCACTGGGATTAAGCTGCGCTACTGCAGTCGTCAGTGCAGTGATGGACAGCTGTCTTTCATCATTCGACTGCTGGTTGGATTTCATGTGATTTCTCATTGTGGTGTTGATATTATAACTTATCCTTATAATATTATAAAGTAATTCTGTTTTGTAAGATCATTTTCATCCAAGTAATTCCAAACTTCACGAGGCTGACGACGACATGTGATCAAATAGAATCAACACGCTCCACAGCGCCGAACAGTGCATTTAATTATAACTGCGAGTAAGTGATTGGGATTTATCATGGATTCACAGCATTTACTGCCAGCAAAGCAACATAGTAAAATTCGAGTAGTATTTTATTTTTTCAAATAATAATTACAGATCGAATATTCGTTTACTGACACTCAAATCCAGCACTCAGTGGTGATCACAGGTGAACTGTCTGACCATCAGGTGTTTGTCATGAGAAGTGTACCACAAAAGAGCTATGGTTTGCAGACAGGTATAAGAGTTTTTGTTACAAATACGTCTTTTGAATATACTCTGTGAACTCATTGTCTCTTTAGCTCAGAGAGGTTTATTTTCCCTCTTCAATAAGAGGGTTTTGTCAATTTTTTTGTTTATTGGTCTAATTCTGGTTTCTCTTTCTAATAAACCTTGCATTGGGTCAGTCATTCAATTAATTATCTTGTGCTTCATTCGCACCCTTCTGAATTATTTTGCACTGATAAGGAGTTATCACAAACTAAGACTGTTTAGTTGTGCTATCTTACAATCAGTATATAAATGTAAGCTGTCGCCGATGTAATGGTTAAAACTTGAAGTGGCGATGAGGTCTTAATGTATGGAAGGGTCTTCGAAAAGGTCTTAAAAGGTATTAAATTTAATTCCATGATTCCTGTATATACCCTGTATAAATACAATATAGGTCTAATCCATATCTTCACTTATATCAATGTCATATACATCATATCGTCCAGCCCTAAAGCTTGTATTGTTTTTTGTCAGTGTTTATTTAAAAACATCCAATTATGCAGAATATATGATGGTAAATATTTAATTGAGTTGCCAATACAATATATAACAATACATAAAATTCAGCATATTGAGACAAGAAAACTGCAAATCCACATTTCACTGACGGGATCCAGTTGTTTCTATAAATTGCCATAATCCAATTGCTTCTGTTTTGTAGCTTTCACAAGTCTGAAAAAATATACTTCTGATTTCTTGTCAAATCTAGTAGTATAGGTTATTTATAGTTGCCTTTAAAAAGGGTTGTTTTGCTTCAGTGGACATTAACACATCCTCTGGTGTCGCTATCAATGCTGCAATGAACTGCTGCTTTTCTTTTGTTCTTTCTAACTGGAAGTTAAACAAGGCTAACTGGGAGATTGACCAGGCTGGCTAACTGGGAGATTGACCAGGCTGGCTAACTGGTAGATTGACCAGGCTGGCTAACTGGGAGATTGACCAGGCTGGCTAACTGGGAGATTGACAAGGCTGGCTAACTGGGAGATTGACCAGGCTGGCTAACTGGGAGATTGACCAGGCTGGCTAACTGGGAGATTGACCAGGCTGGCTAACTGGGAGATTGACCAGGCTGGCTAACTGGGAGATTGACCAGGCTGGCTAACTGGGAGATTGACCAGGCTGGCTAACTGGGAGATTGACCAGGCTGGCTAACTGGGAGATTGACTAGTTGCTGCTCGTGTTTCAGACAGACTATGATATGGTGGACTATCTGAATGAGCTGAGAGAAGGCTGTCTGGAAGCGTACACTGGGATCATCCAGGGCTTGAAAGGAGACCAGGAGAATGTACACCGTAAGTTTACCTTTATCTGTCTGGTAACTGTGAAGATGATAAAGATTCATGTATAAAGCATGCGTTTCCCTCAATCTGTGCAGCCGATGTAATGCTGGTACAGCCTCGTGTCGAGTTTATCTTGTCTTTCATCCAACACATTGCTGAGGATGAGGACCGCTCTGACGGGGTTGTGGCCAACGCTGTGGGCCTCATCGGGTAAGAACACACTGATGGACAGGGCTAGTGTTACTGACCAATATAACCTTGTATTCTCAGGAAGTGCAGTTTCACAGTTCTCAAGTTTTAATTCCAGAGAATAAAAGTAATAGAATAAGAACAGATAAACGCATGACAAGCCTGTGTTTTCACATTCACCAACCAGCCTGTGTTGGAGTTATTCTGGTAGGTCTAACAGGAGTACTGAGCTGAGAGATCATGGGTGTCTTTCACGCTCTGGACCGCTTACTAAAACAATACTAGGTTTAGTCTGTAAATTAGCCAGTCTTTTCTTCATTATTACTGTCTTCAACCTGTCGGGCTCATTATGGTATAGTGTAGATGTATAGTGTGGATGATGTATAGTGTAGATGATGTATAGTGTGGATGATGTATAGTGTGGATGATGTATATTGTAGATGATGTATAGTGTAGATGATGTATAGTGTGGATGATGTATAGTGTAGATGATGTATAGTGTAGATGATATAGTGTAGATGATATAGTGTGGATGATGTATAGTGTGGATGATGTATAGTGTGGATGATGTATAGTGTGGATGTATAGTGTGGATGTATAGTGTGGATGTATAGTGTGGATGTATAGTGTGGATGTATAGTGTGGATGTATAGTGTGGATGTATAGTGTGGATGTATAGTGTGGATGATGTATAGTGTGGATGATGTATAGTGTGGATGATGTATAGTGTGGATGATATATAGTGTGGATGATGTATAGTGTGGATGATGTATAGTGTAGATGATGTATATAGTGTAGATAGGGCTGTCGCGGTGAAGGAATTAATTTTGAGTGGCTCAATAGCGCGATATGCGGTTTTACCGCCATTTATTTATTTATATTTATTTGCTATATAAATACGTGTTATGATGTGGTCAGCATACACAAAAACAATGTAACCGAAACTAAACAGCGTCTCTGCGCATTGAAAGACTGTCACTCACCGCGCAGTTGTTGCGCCAACGGACTGTCTTTGAGTGAGTCATTAAACCGTTCATTCAACAAATACGTTCAAAAAAGCTGATTCCTTAAATGATAGATGTAATGAAACAAGGTGTTAATTATTTTTTTAACTTTGAGCTCCACTTTTCAAGGCTCAGCTGGCCAGCAATGCTTCACTTAATAGAGACCAATGGCATTGATTCAATGCGTGACTCGCTGCTTTCCCCCACGGCTTCCTCGCGCTGTGTAATGCTGACCAGCGCTGACGCCATTCATGGTAAATACCCTTACACGTTAAAAGGATGATAACCTACGACAAATATTTCGCTTTCCTTGGAAACGGCAACCTTTTCACGAATATACTTGACTTGACTTCAAAGACAGACGCAGGTAATCGCACGCGCTCAGTCGATCACATTCACTGTCTGTTTAGGCTTAAGTCCAAATCCACGAATCCTCTGTACAAATCACCATGATAAACAGTCTTGTTATCATTATTAACTTATTAAACATTCAATACACATGGTACGAACTACGAAGGGTTGCCTTATGAAAAAAGAAAACGCGGTTTGCGGTTGCTGCGGTTACTTGCGTTTCTCTGCGGTTGGCCTGTCAGTAGCGCGGTACTGCGATATTGCGGTTATCGCGACAGCCCTAAGTGTAGATGATGTATAGTGTGGATGATGTATAGTGTGGATGATATATAGTGTAGATGATGTATAGTGTAGATGATGTATAGTGTGGATGATGTATAGTGTGGATGATGTATAGTGTAGATGATGTATAGTGTAGATGATGTATAGTGTAGATGATGTATAGTGTGGATGATGTATAGTGTAGATGATGTATAGTGTGGATGATGTATAGTGTAGATGATGTATAGTGTAGATGATGTATAGTGTAGATGATGTATAGTGTGGATGATGTATAGTGTAGATGATGTATAGTGTGGATGATGTATAGTGTAGATGATGTATAGTGTGGATGATATATAGTGTAGATGATGTATAGTGTAGATGATGTATAGTGTGGATGATGTATAGTGTGGATGATGTATAGTGTAGATGATGTATAGTGTAGATGATGTATAGTGTAGATGATGTATAGTGTAGATGATGTATAGTGTAGATGATGTATAGTGTAGATGATGTATAGTGTAGATGATGTATAGTGTGGATGATGTATAGTGTAGATGATGTATAGTGTAGATGATGTATAGTGTAGATGATGTATAGTGTAGATGATGTATAGTGTAGATGATGTATAGTGTAGATGATGTATAGTGTAGATGATGTATAGTGTAGATGATGTATAGTGTAGATGATGTATAGTGTAGATGATGGATATAGTGTAGATGATGTATAGTGTAGATGATGGATATAGTGTAGATGATGTATAGTGTAGATGATGTATAGTGTAGATGATGGATATAGTGTAGATGATGTATAGTGTAGATGATGTATAGTGTAGATGATGTATAGTGTAGATGATGTATAGTGTAGATGATGTATAGTGTAGATGATGTATAGTGTAGATGATGTATAGTGTAGATGATGTATAGTGTAGATGATGTATAGTGTAGATGATGTATAGTGTGGATGATGTATAGTGTAGATGATGTATAGTGTAGATGATGTATAGTGTAGATGATGTATAGTGTAGATGATGTATAGTGTAGATGATGTATAGTGTAGATGATGGATATAGTGTAGATGATGTATAGTGTAGATGATATATAGTGTAGATGATATATAGTGTAGATATATAGTGTAGATGATATATAGTGTAGATGATATATAGTGTAGATGATATATAGTGTAGATGATATATAGTGTAGATGATATATAGTGTGGATGATGTATAGTGTGGATGATGTATAGTGTGGATGATGTATAGTGTGGATGATGTATAGTGTGGATGATGTATAGTGTGGATGATGTATAGTGTAGATGATGTATAGTGTAGATGATGTATAGTGTAGATGATGTATAGTGTAGATGATGTATAGTGTAGATGATGTATAGTGTAGATGATGTATAGTGTAGATGATGTATAGTGTAGATGATGTATAGTGTAGATGATGTATAGTGTGGATGATGTATAGTGTGGATGATGTATAGTGTGGATGATGTATAGTGTGGATGATGTATAGTGTGGATGATGTATAGTGTGGATGATGTATAGTGTAGATGATGTATAGTGTAGATGATGTATAGTGTAGATGATGTATAGTGTAGATGATGTATAGTGTAGATGATGTATAGTGTGGATGATGTATAGTGTGGATGATGTATAGTGTAGATGATGTATAGTGTGGATGATGTATAGTGTGGATGATGTAT
Source organism: Siphateles boraxobius (assembly GCF_051911475.1). NCBI lineage: Eukaryota > Metazoa > Chordata > Actinopteri > Cypriniformes > Leuciscidae > Siphateles > Siphateles boraxobius. The sequence goes on from NW_027508796.1 coordinate 261,579, forward strand.
AGTGTGGATGATGTATAGTGTGGATGATGTATAGTGTAGATGATGTATAGTGTAGATGATGTATAGTGTGGATGATGTATAGTGTGGATGATGTATAGTGTGGATGATGTATAGTGTGGATGATGTATAGTGTGGATGATGTATAGTGTGGATGATGTATAGTGTGGATGATGTATAGTGTGGATGATGTATAGTGTGGATGATGTATAGTGTAGATGATGTATAGTGTAGATGATGTATAGTGTAGATGATGTATAGTGTAGATGATGTATAGTGTAGATGATGTATAGTGTAGATGATGTATAGTGTAGATGATGTATAGTGTAGATGATGTATAGTGTAGATGATGTATAGTGTAGATGATGTATAGTGTAGATGATGTATAGTGTAGATGATGTATAGTGTAGATGATGTATAGTGTAGATGATGTATAGTGTAGATGATGTATAGTGTAGATGATGTATAGTGTAGATGATGTATAGTGTAGATGATGTATAGTGTAGATGATATATAGTGTAGATGATATATAGTGTAGATTAGGCACTGAATTCAGCCTTTTTCTGCTCTCGCGAGTCGTTGGGTTCAGAAAGACACTGCAGTTTTCTTTTTTGGGAGATTCTTATTATTCCTGTAGCTAGTTTATTTGTCAAGCATGTTTCTTCTGTTGCTCTAGTATGTAAGTTGCCATTTCTTCCCCTTCCTAAAGTGACCTGTGTACAACTTTTGGGAAAGACGTGATGAAGCTGGTGGAGGTCCGGCCTCAGATCAACGATCTGCTGACTGAAGGCCGGAGGTCCAAGATCACGAAGACCAAGACTTTAGCCACATGGGCCACGAAGGAGCTGCGCAAGCTGAAGAGCCAAGCTTGGTATGTGTACACCTCAGTCCTCAGACGTGTTTCTGCAGGGCTTCATACGCATGTACACACATGAAGGCTTCTGGGTTATGACTGCTGAGAATGTCACGGTGCAAGTCTTCAGGCCTGTTTAGACCAATGAAGAAACCATCAGATGTGCTGAATGAAAAAGCAGTTTCAGTCTCGTAACAGTATGTGGAAAATACAGCAGAATGTGTATTTTCATAAATATTAGATGCATAGAGAAGTGAAGCCTATTCATTTGAGGGTGAAATGTGCCATGTACGTGATTCTTACCTTTGTTTTACTATAGTTTAAGGTCTTCAAAGGCCCTAGTCTGCCACATAATGGTCAGTTTTACTCCCATTATTGTAGATTTCTTCTTAGCCATTGTCCTCTTGTTGTTTTCAGATTACTGGCTGTGGAAATTCTACCAAGAATAATGGAAATCAAACCCACTGAGGTTTCTTCTGTCTTTTACACATAGAAGTCGAAGCAGAAGTGACGTGTGCGCTGAGATGAGTGTCTGAGAATGTGAGCGAGTGAGAACGAGTGCGAGAGACATCACACCACCTTCAGAGTGCAACTCCAGCAGTTGCCAGCAGAAAACTCAGTGGCCACGACCTTCACCTCTTCTCCATGTGCAGAACGTGTCTCTGACCCTACAAAAAAATATTAAAAATGATCTACATTCTGTTCACACTTGTGTTTGAAAAGCTAATGCATCATATTAGTACAGACTTGCCAGAAAGGACAGTTTTGTTCAATGTGCATCTGCAGAAGTCATCTTTGAGGTGTTGCGACTGCAGATTGTTCCCTATTACACAATTCATTTGTCAGAAGATGCGACCGAGAAGGAAATGCTGCTGGAGTTTATAATGGCGTGACTGGAGTGTGAGTGTGTGAATGAACGGAGGGGAAGCAGTTTCCACATCCCCTCTTACTATTTCAACCAATAATAAATAAACATGATAAATATCTTGTTTGCAAATTCCGTGAGATGCACTTATGTAAACCTAGGAGAGCGGCAGGGTGTCGGGCGCAGCACTCGGGTAACTGGCGCTGAGCTTCGTCATGCTTTTCTGAAAGTCAATTGCTGCAGTATATATAATTTTCCCACTTCCCTTTATTTTTTTTATTATTTTTTTTTTTTTACTAAAAAATAAATGGTTCCCTTTATTAGTTTGGGTGGTGCAGATATGCAGAGCTTTCGTCTGTCCTAGGAAGCGAAGACTTTCGCCACTCAAGGGGAAGTTCTAGCGGAGCGCTCCGGGTTCGGGAATACACACTTCCACATCCTACTTTTATTCTCCATTTGTTTAGCAGGAAAATGAGTGCCAAATCCTTGCGGATACCAATGGACTTGAGCTTAATATGTTAACATGTAGAAGATGCGAAATAAACATGTCAACAATGTCACAAATTTATTTGCATTGATATGCTTTGGTTGTAATTTTTTTTTATTTGTTTCTTGCGGCACTTAATTGGAGTCATTCACCGAGCTTTTAAAAAGAGACAATGGACAGAATCAGACATTTGTATGAGGTTATATTTTTCCATTGATATGAAAATAAAGTTAAATTAAACCTTTCTGTTTGTACTTCTGATACATTTTCTTGTAATGCAAAGAGTCATCATTTCCATCAAGGCAGCCAGTTTAACAGAAACTCGATTTCCAGTCTTCTCTGGATCAATGGCACTTGCACCTTTAGTGTTGGAGAAATGGCCTTCGGACACGACTGTGGGTTAGCCTGCGGATGTCTGTTCCACATGTGTGTGTGAGAGTCATGTTGATGTTCAACATTGTTCTGAAATGTGCTTCATTAAGTTTTATAGACTAAACTAATGAGGGTGTAATGGGAAGCTTTCCAGAAACTAGTAGATGCTGTTCGACTCTACTCTGCCTTTACTGGACACATTGTGGTTCATAAAGTCGAGTGATTCTAAGCTGTTCTATCAAGCAGTAAGAGTAAAGCCCACAGATTTTGCATGACTGGTGTTAAATAAAAGCCAGATTTGAAACGCGGGTGCAGTTTACTTGTTGATGGATGTCACAAAACATGTGAACTCTCAAGCCAAGTTGTGCATTTATCAGTCCTTTTAAACCGAATAAATGAGTCACTTAAAAGTTTGGTGTTTCATGCTGATGCTTTCCTTAATGGTTTTCTTTTTTCTTTATTGCCCACTAGATGTGTCCATATGAAATAAGTGGAACTATGGTATTGGTGTGCACCATTATTACCTTAAAGAGGAACTATTATGCACCTTTTTACAAAATGTAATACAAATCTCATGTGTCCCCAGAATGTGTCTGAAGATTCAGCTCACAATACCCCACATTTAATTTATTATACCATGTTGTAAATGCCCATTTTGCAAGAAAATATGCCGTTTTCATGCGTGTATCTTTAAATGCAAATGAGCTGAAGTAGAAGGCGGAGCTTGTACAGATCGTGCTTCTGATACTCTGCCAAAACTAACAAAGCATCTGTTTGGTTTGTTTATCATCTCTATCAAGGACATTGCAGTTCTTCAGCATCATGAAAGTTGCATGCGTTTTAAAGCCATATCAGTGTAAATGGTTTTCTTTGCGCGCACACCGAAGCACGTGCACAGAGCTGCTGTCCCGTGAGTATTAGTTCTCTTTCACTTCTTATTGCGCTTAAACTGTCAAATACACACAGAGTTCACATTAACACCGTCGGTTATGGCTATGAATGTAAACAGCAAGTGAAGAAATATTAGATTTGTTTATTAAAGTGAAAGCAGTGAATATACAGTTCAGACTGATAAATATGCTAATGTGAATCAAACAACTAAAGCAAAACTGAAAATCACTCACTGCAGTTGATTGAATAACTTGGTAGCTTTAATAAGAATAACTTTCTTACTTGAATATGCTGCTGTTAAATGCTCTGGCGTTAAAGCGGCTCTGAGACACTGCTTATGATTTGGGGAATAAAAAAGGAGTGGGTGTGTTTTTACCATTTATAGGGTGGTTGTTTACAGACACACACACACACACACACACTGCCGACACATTTACATTCAAACACCATGTAAAAGTGAATTTTGCATATTAGGTTCCCTTTAACATGAGGGAAAAGCTTTGTAAAACTTAAGACCCGTTGATGGGTTATAAATATGAACTTTAGAACAGCTTTAAATGTGAGGCAATTTTTGTATCTCCGATTAGAGGTCTGCGCGGGACACAATTTTCAGTCCCGCTCCCGCAAAGATTTGTCATTTTTAGTACCGCTCCCGCCCGCATCTGTGATATAATGTCCCGCTCCCGCCCGCATCTGTGATATAATGTCCCGCTCCCGCCCGCATCTGTGATATAATGTCCCGCTCCCGCCCGCATCTGTGATATAATGTCCCGCTCCTGCCCGCACTTTCTGTCTGACGAAAGGTCTTGGGGAAAAAAATGCGTGCACACAAAATTCCTTACCAATACTTGGTAACATATTTATTGGTCCCATATTACGAACAGCATAATATTCACAACAGTACTTTATCTGAAGCACTAGAGGCGCTCTGTTCCTCGTCCATGCTGTCTATTTTGAACTTGAACTAGCTTTCGAATTCGAACTCGGAGCAGCGGGAAAGGAATTGTCTCTAAACAAGTGTGCGTGAGATTAGGCCCCGCCCTACCCGACAACATTCACAAGTTTAGGCTGCTTAAAACGTTTTTATTGCTGCCAATCAGAATCTCCCTCACAACTACAAATTATGTACGCTACTTTAATCATTTATATATTTTACTTCATACTCATATTTCATTTGCGGGAGTGCAGCGTATCATCCCTCCCGCCCGCACCCGCAAGTGCACCTCATCATCCCGCCCGCTCCCGCAATGACCTTTAAAAATTTGTCCCGCGCCGCACTGTTTTGCGTCGGGTCCCGCGGGACTCCCGCGGGAGTGCAGACCTCTATCTCCGATTTCATTTCTGTCTGCAATTTTACCACAATAAGCGATTTTCTCTACGTGTAGTTTCTCTGGTCACCTGTTAGGGTTGCCACCCGTCCCTTAAAATACGGAATCGTCCCGTATTTGTGAAATAAACACCGCGTCTCGTTTTGAATCAATACGGGACGCGGTTTGTCCCGTATTTCCGATAGTGTTGCCACCCGTCCCGGTTTTTCCGGGATTGTTCTTCTTTTTAACAACCTGCACAGCAGAGAGGTAGAGAGCCACCCGCGGCGCTACCATTGGGCCCACCCATTTTAAGTCCGGGCCCGCCCATTTTGACCCAGGCCTATAGTGAGTAGTGAGTGATTTTCATTCTAGCAGTTCCTCCAATAAGCAGCCCGAGGAAAGCTTTGAGTGAAAGCTTCTCAACCAATCAGCGTATTCTACCCCACGTGTGGGTTAAGGGGGTCGCACACCGGACGAGAAGCGCAGCGCCGCGTCTTTAAAATTCGAACACTTTATCCTCTATGCGTGTACACACACCGGCGGCGCCATTCGTCGTCTGTCTGCGGCGCCCAGCAACTGCTCAGGACCTCGTTCAAAATCCTGCCGCACCACATAGCGCCATTTGTTTTATATTAAATTTAAATGTATTTGTCTCAAATCGTCGTTAATGTATATACTGACTTCACCCTGTGCTGCAATATACATTTAGTTTTACATTCATTTACAGAAATCAGCTGCTTGAATGAAAATTGCTGATGTTATCGGATTTTCAGCTGATATTCTCAATTCATTCAGTTAATGGACGCACTGAGGTAAAGTGTCCAGACTGCAAAGTCAGCAACGATTGTATTTAATTGTACAGTACAATCATAACATAGTACAGACTTTATCTTAATTCCATAATGTCCTTAAACATCACAGTATTGCTGGCCATAAACTGAGAAAGTACGTGTCCGGTGTGCGATAACTCGAGTTGTCCTAGAAGCGTCGCGGTACAGCGTCTTGTCCAGTGTGCGCCCCCCCAGGCTAACGTTACTGCACTGAGCTGAGGACAGCGACACAAGAGCCACACAGGTAGGCAATTGAGTCGCTGTCCTCAGTGCCGCAGAAAAGCGCTGAAACGGAGATGAAGGGGAACCTGTTTTTTTTGTTGTTGTTGTTGTTGCTTATTTTAACTGGCCCATCCAGTTTTCTGGAGGCCCACCTACAATCAATTTCCTGGTGCCGCTAGTGTAGAGAGCGCGAGATTTCTTTATCAGACAAAGGTGGCAACTCTATCACCTGTAGGCTGTTGGTCTGATATGAATGAAATCTGGCTCGCATCAACGTGACCCTCATGACAACATTACCCAGCCTTGAACTAGACGTGTGTGTGTGTGTTTGTGTTTGTGTGTGCGTGTGCGTGTGCGTGTGTGTGTGCGCGTGTGCGTGTGTGTGTGTGAGAGAGAGAGAGAGAAAGAGAGGCTCACACATGTTCATGGACACAGATGACCTTTTGCATGGTGGTTATGGTCAGATCTGTAGGGTTTTAGATCTTCTTTTTTTTTTAAAGAAGCATCAGTTTTTGCTTATCCATATGAATGTTTACTATGTTAGCATTGGCGTTTTCATTGGGTGATGACCTGGAAGTCCTTCATGTCTTCACTTCAAATCCAGAAGAGGCCAGTTCAGCAGCAGGGGATGTGGACCGTTCTGATGATCTTCTTCTCCAGATTAGTAGATGCAGGTTTGTTTCTAACAGAATCTCTGTATTTGTGATGATCCGCTGTGAAATGTCCTCCAGAATTATTTTGTCCGCTTCATGGGATTATGTAATTACTTATATAGAATCAGTGCTGATTGATTCATTCGTGTCAGGTAGGGTTCAGATGTGGTTTGAAAGCTATTAATTTCAACTTGGCACATTTAGGAGAAGAGTTTGCTTGGAGGGTGATGATTGAGTGTTGGAGAAGTTCGCGTGGAGACTGAGGCCATCCTTAAAAATATTTTAGTTTTTTAAGGTTTGCAAAATAGTTTGGTTTGCAGTAACAGCAAAAAAAAAAAGGGGTCAGGAGGTAGGTCTATTTTTTTTTTTTTTCAAGATTCAATGTAAAAAAAACCCACAATTTTAGTCATAGTGATTATGTAGGAATGAAATATTATTTTTTTGCATATTGTGACATCACTGACTGGTTCGTCAAACCGTGCATCCACCGCTAGGTGTCAATGCAACCTACAAATCAGAGACCTGTTACGTTTTAGGGCTGTCACTTTTGTGAAAAAATCCTGTTTGATTTTTTTGAGAAATCGATTTTCCAAGTCTAAAGACGTTTCCATTTTCGCCAAATATAGGCAAATCCACGGACAACTAACAGGCATTAGGACGAACGTAAAGATGGCGCTTGAGACGCAAAAGGCAGCAATATTTTTTATGATTTATTGGCGTTAAGTTTCGTGCACAATGACAAATAGGAGTGCAACATTCAGGGATTGAAATGAACACCCTCGAACCCGCCTAATAAGGGTAAAAATGAACTTTGGCAGGTAACGCTGTCAAAACACTAGCCAATTTGGTGAGTTTCTATGTTTACTCACTTTGCTGGGGGAGTTCGTATAGCCAAATCTGCACGGATTTAGTGCTAATACGCAACTCGTGAGTCCTCATGATATATTAAATATAGCGTATTGCCCAGAATCTGCGAATTTCTGGCTTACTTGAACACACGTCACTAAGCAAAAAATTACGGTGCACTTGTTCGCTTGCATTGAAGTAATAGCGAATATTAAAAAGCATTTGGTTAACAGAAAAGACATTGATATTTTCCAACATCCTACATGTTCTGTGTACTCCATTGATCTGTCCACCTAAAACACGTTTTTGGTTAAAAAAAAAAAGAGTAGTGAGTGGTGGCTCACTTTAAAATTTCAATTTTAAAGAAACCACTTTGATTTTAGGGACAAATTGTAACACTTGTAGGGTCTGGACCCATCAGACACACACTTATTATTCATTATATACAAAGGTTTATGAAACTCCAAAACTAACATCCCAAATGAACGAACACAAGGGCAGAAACAGTGTCATGTTACAGGGCTGATAAGGAGAATTTACGACCTCCGAGGAATGTGGCCACATGCACAAGAGAGAGACTATGAAACAGAAACCCTCTTTAAAACAGACTTTGCTCCATTAATCATAGACTAACTGATCTATAAATGAACATGCATAAAACTGTGAAAGAAACAGTGTAAATGGTTTACTGTCTCGTGTACTATTAGGTATATATTATGGTATGTATCCTGGTATACAACCAACTAACGATCAATGTAACCTCACCTGTACATTGCCTCCTACCTAATTAATCCTCATTTAATGACTCACACTTTGATGTACATCACCTTCTTCTAGAATGCAGTGTGGATGTGTTATAGCTATCTGAGCATTAATGAAGGTATAACCACGCTTGGGACAAAGACTCATGAATTAACTAGAGGAACCTTTCCACTCGGACATTTCACCTTGCTTATTGGTCCAGTCAACCCTTAGGGGTTGGATCTTTCTCAGGCTTTATTAGAGACAGTCCACATGTGACCTGCCTCTCTTAGTTTTTCATCCAGCCGCAACACTGTTTCTGGTGATACTGGGGAACCCCCTTTCCCTCCACGGGGGCCCCAGGGCCCAGCAGGCCTCGATCCAACCAGATGTGGGCTCAGGCAGGAGAGAGAAGACTCTCTCACAAAGAACCAAGGACAATCTCAGGAGTTTTGGAACAACGACTCCAACCAACAATGACTCCAATCACCCACTCTTCCGACTTCCTCACTTCTCCTGGGTGCTCGGCGGGGCCTCAACAGAGTCCCAGGCCTTGACCAAACCAGCCATGCGTTCCTGGAGAAAGATAACTTTCAAACAACTTCCACTTGCCACTGCCCGAACCATCAACAACTTAAACTTTCAACAACTTCAAGAATTGTTCCCACTGCAAATGCAAGTATTCAATTCAATGAAATGTGAAAATGTTATGCTGTTGGTTCTTCTCATAGTTATATGGTTCTTCTCCATCGTTACATCATTCCATCTCACTCCTTTTTCTACACCTGTATTTATGTATGTTTGTTTAGTTTATTCATGTTTATGATTTAGTTAATAAAACTTATGCACTTTATGTATTTGGTTCTGATTTACTGCTTGCAAACAAAGTCTCTTTTACGATCTTGATCTTGCTACATGCTCAAAGCGCTGTACATGCTAAGAAATAATTATTCTTCTGTGGCCATGGAAGATACCCTTTTCTTCGAATAAATTAATAATTAAAAGAGTTTGTTGGACGAACTGAGTAATTGATTGTAATATTAATTTATCCATGTCAAGTTAATCCAATTAACTGACCCAAATATTCATAATTAATCATAACAAGTTATTATTGATTATTAATATTTCCTAGAGCTAAGTTCCTTACACAAGTCCTCAATAGTTTGAGTTTCCTCCACCAACATTTTAGTGGTTTCCTTCAGGTCAGTCGACAGAATCACCGTTAGGGAGGGAAGAAGGGACGGGAAAAGATCTGGGCACAGTTTTTCCAGAACTTTGTACCAAGTTAAAGCGGTGTCGAGATGTTTTAATGCATTTTTTAGATGTATTATGTTGCCCAAACCCGTATGACTTTGAACGGTGGCAACGAACATTTTATTTACTGCAGCTGCAGCCGTCATTACCAAGCGCGAACAGTGAATGAAACGAAGCGAAAGTACAGTTTGACATGCGTAAACCAATGGTGTAAACATAATCATAGATGACGATGACGCCACAGGTTTTTATTTAAAAGAAAGAACGTAGCCTACGTTTGTATGTAGGCATAAGCAATTTATATTCACAATACTTACTAAAATATAATTAATATTATTTTATTGAATTTGTATTAGTGGTTGAAGAGTAAAAAAAAATCGGTCGGTCTTAACGCAAGTTTACAACCGGCAAGTCGGTCGGACTAAAAGGGGAAAAAAATTTAAAATTGGGTCTGTCCTAAACTGACAGGGTCGGTCGGGTTACGGCAAACAAGAATATTTTTAAGGATGACCTGATGATTGAGTGTTGAAGTTCACATGGAGGCTGATGATTGAGTGTTGGAGAAGTTCACATGGAGACTGATGATAAGGGCTGGGTATTGTTAGGAATTTCACAATTCGATTCGATTTTGATTCTTGAGGCTTCGATTCGATATTGATTTATTAGCTTCGATATCGATTCAATAATAAGTAAATACACAAGTAATTAAGTACCTGAATATATTTTTAAATAATGTGTGCAGTATTATCAATGTTTAAGAACAAATTGACCCCAGCATGTTTCCTTTCATGGTTTATTTAGCAGAACAAACTGTACAATATTGTACATGTGTTGAATACAAACCACAACTGTAACAAACAGGTGCTTTATCAACACACCTCTAAAGTGCATGTAATTGTAAGTAGTAGAAAGTATATTTCTTTCTTCCTATACATTCAAGTTATAAAAGCAATGTAAAGAGAAGCACAAAATGTGCATACTTGTAAAAAGAATGCGCTTCGGGAGGCACACGCGTGCACATTTGCAGACACACGCAAGGACAATCGCATTTTTCCTCTCTGTAGTGTGCGCGCTACGCGGTTTGGAGCTTGCGAGCTACGGATTCCAGGAGATTTGAACTAATTTGCGGACATCAGGGAGCCGCTATCAATATCCCGGAGACTCCCGGAGACTTATTGTTGTTCTTATTATCATTTAGGGGGGCTTAGGAACATTTTTGGGTAGCTTCAGCCCCCCTAAAATAGGCCTAACGGCGTCCCTGGTTGGTGGTGCAGGCTTGAACGGAGTGCAGCTACTGTCCGTCATCTTGCTGTTTTGGTAAAGCGCGTCTTGTACACATTGACAGTAAAAGCTTGTACAACGCTGAACGCTCTCACTAGAGTGTTGCCCACAGCGCCGCCACTGGCCGGTGGGCTGAATCGATTCATAGGATTTGATGAATCGATATTGAATTGAGAAACAAATAATTGCAATGCATTGATGAATCGATATTTTTACCCAGCCCTACTGATGATTGATTGTTGGAGAAGAGTTCACATGGAGGCTGATAATTGAGTGTTGGAGAAGAGTTCACATGGAGGCTGATGATTGAGTGTTGGAGAAGAGTTCACATGGAGGCTGATAATTGAGTGTTGGAGAAGAGTTCACATTGAGGCTGATGATTGAGTGTTGGAGAAGAGGTCACATGGAGACTGATGATTGAGTGTTGGAGAAGAGTTCACATTGAGGCTGATGATTGAGTGTTGGAGAAGCGTTCACATGGAGGCTGATGATTGAGTGTTGGAGAAGAGTTCACATGGAGGCTGATGATTGAGTGTTGGGTAAGAGTTCACATGGAGGCTGATGATTGAGTGTTGGAGAAGCGTTCACATGGAGGCTGATGATTGAGTGTTGGGTAAGAGTTCACTTGGAGGCTCATGATTGAGTGTTGGGTAAGAGTTCACATGGAGACTGATGATTGAGTGTTGGAGAAGAGGTCACATGGAGACTGATGATTGAGTGTTGGAGAAGAGTTCACATGGAGACTGATGATTGAGTGTTGGGTAAGAGTTCACATGGAGACTGATGATTGAGTGTTGGAGAAGAGTTCACTCGGAGGCTCATGATTGAGTGTTGGAGAAGAGTTCACATTGAGGCTGATAATTGAGTGTTGGAGAAGAGTTCATATTGAGGCTGATAATTGAGTGTTGGAGAAGAGGTCACATGGAGACTGATGATTGAGTGTTGGAGAAGAGTTCACATTGAGGCTGATAATTGAGTGTTGGAGAAGAGGTCACATGGAGACTGATGATTGAGTGTTGGAGAAGAGTTCACATTGAGGCTGATAATTGAGTGTTGGAGAAGAGGTCACATGGAGGCTGATGATTGAGTGTTGGAGAAGCGTTCACATGGAGGCTGATGATTGAGTGTTGGGTAAGAGTTCACATGGAGGCTGATGATTGAGTGTTGGAGAAGCGTTCACATGGAGGCTGATGATTGAGTGTTGGGTAAGAGTTCACATGGAGGCTGATGATTGAGTGTTGGAGAAGCGTTCACATGGAGGCTGATGATTGAGTGTTGGGTAAGAGTTCACATGGAGGCTGATGATTGAGTGTTGGAGAAGCGTTCACATGGAGGCTGATGATTGAGTGTTGGAGAAGCGTTCACATGGAGACTGATGATTGAGTGTTGGAGAAGCGTTCACATGGAGGCTGATGATTGAGTGTTGGGTAAGAGTTCACATGGAGGCTGATGATTGAGTGTTGGAGAAGCGTTCACATGGAGGCTGATGATTGAGTGTTGGGTAAGAGTTCACATGGAGGCTGATGATTGAGTCTTGGAGAAGCATTCACATGGAGGCTGATGATTGAGTGTTGGGTAAGAGTTCACATGGAGGCTGATGATTGAGTGTTGGAGAAGCGTTCACATGGAGGCTGATGATTGAGTGTTGGAGAAGCGTTCACATGGAGGCTGATGATTGAGTGTTGGGTAAGAGTTCACATGGAGGCTGATGATTGGGTGTTGGAGAAGCGTTCACATGGAGGCTGATGATTGAGTGTTGGGTAAGAGTTCACTTGGAGGCTCATGATTGAGTGTTGGAGAAGAGTTCACATGGAGACTGATGATTGAGTGTTGGGTAAGAGTTCACATGGAGACTGATGATTGAGTGTTGGAGAAGAGTTCACTTGGAGGCTCATGATTGAGTGTTGGAGAAGAGTTCACATTGAGGCTGATAATTGAGTGTTGGAGAAGAGGTCACATTGAGGTTGATAATTGAGTGTTGGAGAAGAGTTCACATTGAGGCTGATAATTGAGTGTTGGAGAAGAGGTCACATGGAGACTGATGATTGAGTGTTGGAGAAGAGTTCACTTGGAGGCTGATGATTTAGTGTTGGAGAAGAGTACACATTGAGGCTGATAATTGAGTGTTGGAGAAGAGGTCACATGGAGACTGATGATTGAGTGTTGGAGAAGAGTTCACATGGAGGCTGATGATTGAGTGTTGGAGAAGGGTTCACATGGATACTGATGATTGAGTGTTGGGTAAGAGTTCACATGGAGGCTGATGATTGAGTGTTGGAGAAGAGTTCACATGGAGACTGATGATTGAGTGTTGGGGAAGAGTTCACATGAAGACTGATGGTTGAGTGTTGGAGAAGAGTTCACATGGAGGCTGATAATTGAGTGTTGGGTAAGAGTTCACATGGAGGCTGATGATTGAATGTTGGAGAAGAGTTCACATGGAGACTGATGATTGAGTGTTGGAGAAGAGTTCACATGGAGGCTGATGATTGAGTGTTGGAGAAGAGGTCACATGGAGACTGATGATTGAGTGTTGGAGAAGAGTTCACATGGATTCTGATGATTGAGTGTTGGAGAAGAGTTCACATTGAGGCTGATGATTGAGTGTTGGAGAAGTGTTCACATGGAGACTGATGATTGAGTGTTGGAGAAGAGTTCACATGGAGGCTGATGATTGAGTGTTGGGGACGAGTTCACATGGAGGCTGATGATTGAGTGTTGGGTAAGAGTTCACATGGAGACTGATGATTGAGTGTTGGGGACGAGTTCACATGGAGACTGATGATTGAGTGTTGGGGACGAGTTCACATGGAGACTGATGATTGAGTGTTGGAGAAGAGGTCACATGGAGACTGATGATTGAGTGTTGGAGAAGAGTTCACATGGAGACTGATGATTGAGTGTTGGAGAAGAGTTCACATGGAGACTGATGTTTGAGTGTTGGGGAAGAGTTCACATGGAGGCTGATGATTGAGTGTTGGAGAAGAGTTCACATGGAGACTGACGATTGAGTGTTGGAGAAGAGTTCACATGGAGACTGATGATTGCGTGTTGGAGAAGAGTTCACATGGAGACTGACGATTGAGTGTTGGAGAAGAGTTCACATGGAGGCTGATGATTGAGTGTTGGGTAAGAGTTCACATGGAGACTGATGATTGAGTGTTGGGGAAGAGTTCACATGGAGGCTGATGATTGAGTGTTGGAGAAGAGTTCACATGGAGACTGATGATTGAGTGTTGGAGAAGAGTTCACATGGAGACTGACGATTGAGTGTTGGAGAAGAGTTCACATGGAGACTGACGATTGAGTGTTGGAGAAGAGTTCACATGGAGGCTGATGATTGAGTGTTGGGTAAGAGTTCACATGGAGACTGATGATTGAGTGTTGGGGAAGAGTTCACATGGAGACTGATGATTGAGTGTTGGAGAAGAGTTCACATGGAGACTGATGATTGAGTGTTGGAGAAGAGTTCACATGGAGACTGACGATTGAGTGTTGGAGAACAGTTCACATGGAGGCTGATGATTGAGTGTTGGAGAAGAGTTCACATGGAGACTGACGATTGAGTGTTGGAGAAGAGTTCACATGGAGACTGATGATTGAGTGTTGGAGAAGAGTTCACATGGAGACTGACGATTGAGTGTTGGAGAAGAGTTCACATGGAGGCTGCTGATTGAGTGTTGGGTAAGAGTTCACATGGAGACTGATGATTGAGTGTTGGGTAAGAGTTCACATGGAGACTGATGATTGAGTGTTGGAGAAGAGTTCACATGGAGACTGAGGATTGAGTGTTGGAGAAGAGTTCACATGGATTCTGATGATTGAGTGTTGGAGAAGAGTTTACATTGAGGCTGATGATTGAGTGTTGGAGAAGAGTTCACATGGAGGCTGATGATTGAGTGTTGGAGAAGAGTTCACATGGAGGCTGATGGTTGAGTGTTGGAGAAGAGTTCACATGGAGGCTGATGATTGAGTGTTGGAGAAGAGTTCACATGGAGGCTGATGATTGAGTGTTGGAGAAGAGTTCACATTGAGGCTGATGATTGAGTGTTGGAGAAGCGTTCACATGGAGGCTGATGATTGAGTGTTGGGTAAGAGTTCACATGGAGACTGATGATTGAGTGTTGGAGAAGAGTTCACATGGAGACTGATGATTGAGTGTTGGAGAAGAGTTCACATGGATTCTGATGATTGAGTGTTGGAGAAGAGTTCACATCGAGGCTGATGATTGAGTGTTGGAGAAGAGTTCACATGGAGACTGATGATTGAGTGTTGGGTAAGAGTTCACATGGAGACTGATGATTGAGTGTTGGGGACGAGTTCACATGGAGACTGATGATTGAGTGTTGGGGACGAGTTCACATGGAGACTGATGATTGAGTGTTGGAGAAGAGGTCACATGGAGACTGATGATTGAGTGTTGGAGAAGAGTTCACATGGATTCTGATGATTGAGTGTTGGAGAAGAGTTCACATTGAGGCTGATGATTGAGTGTTGGAGAAGAGTTCACATGGAGACTGATGATTGAGTGTTGGAGAAGAGTTCACATGGAGACTGATGATTGAGTGTTGGGGACGAGTTCACATGGAGGCTGATGATTGAATGTTGGAGAAGAGTTCACATGGAGGCTGATGATTGAGTGTTGGAGAAGAGGTCACATGGAGGCTGATGATTGAGTGTTGGAGAAGAGTTCACATGGAGGCTGATGATTGAGTGTTGGAGAAGAGTTCACATTGAGGCTGATGATTGAGTGTTGGAGAAGCGTTCACATGGAGGCTGATGATTGAGTGTTGGGTAAGAGTTCACATGGAGACTGATGATTGAGTGTTGGGGACGAGTTCACATGGAGGCTGATGATTGAGTGTTGGGTAAGAGTTCACATGGAGACTGATGATTGAGTGTTGGAGAAGAGTTCACATGGAGGCTGATGATTGAGTGTTGGAGAAGAGGTCACATGGAGACTGATGATTGAGTGTTGGAGAAGAGTTCACATGGATTCTGATGATTGAGTGTTGGAGAAGAGTTCACATTGAGGCTGATGATTGAGTGTTGGAGAAGAGTTCACATGGAGACTGATGATTGAGTGTTGGAGAAGAGTTCACATGGAGACTGATGATTGAGTGTTGGGGACGAGTTCACATGGAGGCTGATGATTGAGTGTTGGGTAAGAGTTCACATGGAGACTGATGATTGAGTGTTGGGGACGAGTTCACATGGAGACTGATGATTGAGTGTTGGGGACGAGTTCACATGGAGACTGATGATTGAGTGTTGGAGAAGAGTTCACATGGAGACTGATGATTGAGTGTTGGAGAAGAGTTCACATGGAGACTGATGATTGAGTGTTGGGGAAGAGTTCACATGGAGGCTGATGATTGAGTGTTGGAGAAGAGTTCACATGGAGACTGACGATTGAGTGTTGGAGAAGAGTTCACATGGAGACTGATGATTGAGTGTTGGAGAAGAGTTCACATGGAGACTGATGATTGAGTGTTGGGGACGAGTTCACATGGAGACTGATGATTGAGTGTTGGGGACGAGTTCACATGGAGACTGATGATTGAGTGTTGGAGAAGAGTTCACATGGAGACTGATGATTGAGTGTTGGAGAAGAGTTCACATGGAGACTGATGATTGAGTGTTGGGGAAGAGTTCACATGGAGGCTGATGATTGAGTGTTGGAGAAGAGTTCACATGGAGACTGACGATTGAGTGTTGGAGAAGAGTTCACATGGAGACTGATGATTGAGTGTTGGAGAAGAGTTCACATGGAGACTGACGATTGAGTGTTGGAGAAGAGTTCACATGGAGGCTGATGATTGAGTGTTGGGTAAGAGCTCACATGGAGACTGATGATTGAGTGTTGGGGAAGAGTTCACATGGAGGCTGATGATTGAGTGTTGGAGAAGAGTTCACATGGAGACTGATGATTGAGTGTTGGAGAAGAGTTCACATGGAGACTGACGATTGAGTGTTGGAGAAGAGTTCACATGGAGACTGACGATTGAGTGTTGGAGAAGAGTTCACATGGAGGCTGATGATTGAGTGTTGGGTAAGAGTTCACATGGAGACTGATGATTGAGTGTTGGGGAAGAGTTCACATGGAGACTGATGATTGAGTGTTGGAGAAGAGTTCACATGGAGGCTGATGATTGAGTGTTGGGGAAGAGTTCACATGGAGGCTGATGATTGAGTGTTGGAGAACAGTTCACATGGAGGCTGATGATTGAGTGTTGGAGAAGAGTTCACATGGAGACTGACGATTGAGTGTTGGAGAACAGTTCACATGGAGGCTGATGATTGAGTGTTGGAGAACAGTTCACATGGAGACTGATGATTGAGTGTTGGAGAAGAGTTCACAGAGTTCACACTTTACCATCCAAATTTGAGCGCGCAGGGAGTTTCCGTTTTCGAGTTATGATTGCTCGATTGCTTTTGTCCGCCTCGCTGCCTGCTGTGAGCTGTGAGTTTGTTTGCGTCGTGGCTGTCTAAGCCTCGTATTAGCTTCGTATTTCCTTCTGTTTTTCCGTATTTCTCTCTTTATTCTGTTCTGAACCATCATTTAACTCATTATTACAACTCAGACTGTTGGCCATTATACGGCTGGAACCGCAAATACGGTTTGAACATTGATTGTTGGTCGTATAGCGAAACACTGCTTCACTGCTGCTCGCCCTGCGATCGACTGCTTTTGTCAGTCTCGTTGCCTGCTGTGAGTTTGTTTGTTTTCCCGTCTATCGTGCGTCACTGTTACAACTCGGACTGTTGGCCATTATACGGCTGGAACCGCAAATACGGTTTGAACATTGGTTGTTGGTCGTAGAGCAAGACACTGCTTCACTGCTGCTCGCCCTGCGATCGACTGCTTTTGTCAGCCTCGTTGCCTGCTGTGAGTTTGTTTGTTTTTCCGTCTATCGTGCGTCTACATTACACCCATACCACTAAAAAGACGGTTTTTACCCAAGACTTGAGTCATAAATTAGTATAAATATTAATAGCATCACTGGTTGCATCATTGCTAACTTACTGTCCATCTGTTAAAATGGCGAACATATCAGGTGTTTGTTATTTAGCTTTTTGTGCAGATGAGAATAAATCTGAATTGCTCGCGGTGCAGTCTGAATTAGAAGCTGTAGAAAAGCAGATCCGTGACCTTGTAGAGAGACAAGCTGAGTTGAGAGACCGGCGTTTAGCTCTTGAAACATCACGCGCTGATGCACACGGATCAGTGATTAACGTTAGTAACCAGCTGACGCTGACCTCGTCTACTCCGTGCGTTTCTCAGCATTGGTCCCGAGCGTCCAGGTCACGATCAGCCATGGTTTCATTCACTCCGGCTCCAACACACCACCACGAAGCCTGGGTGGTTCTGCGGAAGCCGCGAGCCAGGACAAGAATCTTTTCGCCCCTCCCGGTTTTCGAGATCTCCACTCAGAACCGATTCTCCCCTCTTCGTGAAACGGAACGCGATGCTGTGATCATCGGCGATTCCACCGTCCGACACGTCCACGCTACGTTAGGTAAAAGTAAGGTGCACAGTCACTGCTTTCCTGGTGCTCGTGTTCTCGATATCACTGCGCGGGTAACTGAGATCTTGAGCGGTGACGAGCGCGTCGGAGCTGTTGTGCTGCACGTGGGAGCTAACGACATTAGGCTGCGACAGACGGAGGTTCTGAAGAAAGACTTCAGGAGCCTTATCGATACGGTACGCAGCACATCGCCTGAAACATCGATTATTGTGTTTGGACCGCTTCCTACGTACCGACGAGGGCATGAAAAGTTCAGTAGATTATTCGCGCTAAATGAATGGTTATTGTCATGGTGCAATGAGCAGAAACTGATTTTTGTAAATAATTGGAATCTGTTTTGGGAGCGACCAAGGCTCTTCCGCGCTGATGGCTTACACCCAAGTAGAATCGGGGCAGATCTTCTGTCGGATAACATCTCCAAGATGTTAAATACCGTTTGACTAGTAACCAAAAATCCAAATCACAGTCTCTACTGCACCAATTTAATTGATATTAATACTAGTGAAGAACATTGCATAGAAACTGTGTCTATTCCTCGTTTACTAAGATCAAATAATAAATCTACTGCGGGATCTAGAAAAAATCTAATTGTTATTAAAACAAAAAATCTCGCTAGTAGTGAACAAAAAAAAATTCTAAAGCTAGGTCTCCTAAACATTGGATCGCTCACACCTAAGGCGGTTATTGTAAATGAAATGGTCACAGATAATAATTTCGATGTTCTGTGCCTTACTGAAACCTGGCTTAAACCAAATGATTATTTCGGTCTAAATGAGTCTACTCCGCCAGGATACTGTTATAAGCATGAGCCCCGTCTGATCGGTCGTGGCGGCGGTGTTGCAACAATTTACAGAGATACCCTTAATGTTACTCAGAAAACTCGTCATAGGTTTAATTCGTTTGAAGTGCTTGTGCTAAATGTTACGCTCTTAGATGTTAGAAAAAAAACCACATTATCTCTAGCATTGGCTACCGTATATAGACCTCCAGGGCCTTACGCCAATTTCCTAAAAGAGTTTGCTGACTTTCTATCAGATCTTTTGGTCAACGTCGATAAAGCATTAATTGTTGGAGATTTTAACATACACGTAGATAATTTAAATGATGCGTTAGGGGTTGCGTTTACAGATTTATTAAACTCCTTCGGGGTCAAGCAAAACGTCACCGGACAAACTCATCGTCTTAATCATACACTCAATTTAATTATATCATATGGAACCGATCCAACCGATATAGATATTGTACCGCAAAGTGATGATGTCACTGACCACTACTTGGTAACTTGCATATTACGCACTGCTATAATATGTCATGCTGCACCACGTTATCGACCAGGTAGAACAATTCGTCCATCCACCATAGATCATTTTTCAAATAGCTTATCTGATCTGTCCCAGCTGCTGCCTGAACCCAAACAAACAGATGAACTAGACGAACTAACTGGCACTATGAGCTCCATTCTCTCTAGAACATTGGATATTGTTGCACCCATTAGATTAAAAAAGGTCAGAGAAAAAAGTATAGCACCATGGTACAATAATACTACGTATGTTTTAAAGAGAGAAACCCGTAATTTAGAGCGTAAATGGAAAAAAACTAATTTAGAGGTCTTTAGAATCGCGTGGAAAGACAGTATGTCACGTTATAAAAAGGCCCTTAAAACGGCCAGGGCGGAGCACCTCAGCAAATTAATAGAAAACAACCGAAATAATCCAAGGTTTTTATTAAATACCGTGGCTAGACTAACAAATAAACAGACGTCGTCTGAACAAAATACCTCGTTACAGTTTAGTAGTAATGATTTCATGAACTTCTTCACCGAGAAAATTGAAAGCATCAGAATCAAAATCGTAAACGTTCGATCTCTGCTCGCGCCGTATAATTCAGCCGCAATTATCACCCCGCAAGAACAATTACAATGCTTTACAACCATAGAACAAAAAGAGTTAAATAAACTTATCACTTCATCTAAAACAACAACATGTTTATTAGATCCTATACCAACTGAACCACTGAAAGAAGTGTTACCTATAGTGGAAGAGCCTCTTCTCAATATTATTAACTCATCTTTATCTTTAGGTCATGTTCCAAGAACATTCAAGCTGGCAGTTATAAAACCTCTTATTAAGAAACCACAATTAGATCCAAATAACCTAGCAAATTACAGACCCATTTCGAATCTTCCATTTATGTCAAAAATATTAGAAAAAGTTGTGTCTGCTCAACTCGGCTCTTTCTTGCAAGAAAACGACATCTATGAAAAGTTTCAGTCTGGATTCAGGCCACATCATAGCACTGAAACTGCGCTTGTTAGAATCACAAATGATTTACTTTTAGCTTCGGACCAAGGCTGTATCTCAGTACTAGTTTTACTTGATCTTAGTGCTGCGTTCGATACTATAGATCACACAATACTCTTAGATGGACTACAAAATTACACTGGTGTTCAAGGACAAGCATTAAGCTGGTTCAGGTCATACTTATCTGACCGCTTCCATTTCGTCTACTTAAATGGAGAAAAATCGATTATAACTTCTGCAAACTATGGAGTGCCGCAGGGATCTGTGTTAGGCCCTTTATTATTCTCAATATATATGCTGCCACTTGGTAATATTCTAAGGAAACATGGAATTAGTTTCCATTGTTATGCTGATGACACTCAAATATATATTTCATCACGGCCAGATGAATACGCTAAATTATCCAAATTGACAGATTGTGTTAATGATATAAAAGATTGGATGACGCGTAATTTTCTTTTATTAAATCCAGACAAGACAGAGGTAATACTTATCGGTTCTAAAAACCGTCCACAAAACCCTTCACAGCACGACTTTAACATAGTAGGATGCCCTGTTACTTTATCCGCTACAGTAAAAGACCTGGGTGTTATACTAGACCGCAACCTGTCTTTTGAAAAGCATATTTCATATGTTACAAAAACAGCCTTTTTCCACCTTAGAAACATTGCTAAGCTACGTAATATGCTATCAGTCTCGGATGCAGAAAAGTTAGTTCATGCATTCATGACCTCGAGACTAGATTACTGTAATGCTTTATTAGCTGGTTGTCCTGCATCCTCAATAAACAAGCTACAGTTAGTCCAAAATGCAGCCGCTAGAGTTCTTACTAGATCAAGAAAATATGATCATATAACACCGATTTTATCATCACTTCATTGGTTACCTATAAAGTTCCGTATTAAATACAAGATATTGCTTTTGACTTATAAAGCTCCAAATGGTTTAGCTCCAGTCTATTTAACGGATCTTCTATCGCCTTACAATCCATCGCGCTCTTTAAGATCACTAGATTCGAGGCTTCTGGTCATTCCTAGGATATCCAGATCCACCAAAGGAGGCAGAGCATTTTCACATTTAGCTCCGAAGCTCTGGAATAGCCTTCCTGATATTGTTCATAGCTCAGACTCTCTCTCCCAGTTTAAAACTAGACTGAAGACGCATCTATTTAGCCAGGCATTCATATACATTTTTATCTTACAGTTACTGTAAATTCGGCCTCTAGTTCATAAACGCCAGAGGAGAACTGGCCCCCGACTGAGCCTGGGTTCTCCCAAGGTTTTTTTTTTTCTCCATTGGGTCATTTGATGGGGTGTTAGGACACCATTAGGTCACTGAATGGAGTTTTTTCGGTTCCTTGCCACTGTCGCCTTTGGCTTGCTCAGTTGGGGATATTCAAATTAATTAACCAATCATACCATTGATTAGCTCTACCAAACTTGGATGTCTTTTTTTTCCAGTAATAAACAAACATTGTTAAGTTGTTTTGATTGATACTGTGAAGCAGCTTTGATACAATCTGTATTGTGAAAAGCGCTATATAAATATATTTGACTTGACTTGACTTGACATGGAGACTGATGGTTGAGTGTTGGAGAAGAGTTCAGATGGAGACTGATGGTTGAGTTTTGGAGAAAAGTTCACATGGAGACTGATGATTGAGTGTTGGAGAAGAGTTCACATGGAGGCTGATGATTGAGTGTTGGAGAAGCGTTCACATGGAGGCTGATGATTGAGTGTTGGGTAAGATTTCACATGGAGACTGATGATTGAGTGTTGGAGAAGCGTTCACATGGAGGCTGATGATTGAGTGTTGGGTAAGAGTTCACTTGGAGGCTCATGATTGAGTGTTGGGTAAGAGTTCACATGGAGACTGATGATTGAGTGTTGGAGAAGAGGTCACATGGAGACTGATGATTGAGTGTTGGAGAAGAGTTCACATGGAGACTGATGATTGAGTGTTGGGTAAGAGTTCACATGGAGACTGATGATTGAGTGTTGGAGAAGAGTTCACTCGGAGGCTCATGATTGAGTGTTGGAGAAGAGTTCACATTGAGGCTGATAATTGAGTGTTGGAGAAGAGTTCATATTGAGGCTGATAATTGAGTGTTGGAGAAGAGGTCACATGGAGACTGATGATTGAGTGTTGGAGAAGAGTTCACATTGAGGCTGATAATTGAGTGTTGGAGAAGAGGTCACATGGAGACTGATGATTGAGTGTTGGAGAAGCGTTCACATGGAGGCTGATGATTGAGTGTTGGGTAAGAGTTCACATGGAGGCTGAAGATTGAGTGTTGGAGAAGCGTTCACATGGAGGCTGATGATTGAGTGTTGGGTAAGAGTTCACATGGAGGCTGATGATTGAGTGTTGGAGAAGAGGTCACATGGAGACTGATGATTGAGTGTTGGGTAAGAGTTCACATGGAGACTGATGATTGAGTGTTGGAGAAGAGTTCACTCGGAGGCTCATGATTGAGTGTTGGAGAAGAGTTCACATTGAGGCTGATAATTGAGTGTTGGAGAAGAGTTCATATTGAGGCTGATAATTGAGTGTTGGAGAAGAGGTCACATGGAGACTGATGATTGAGTGTTGGAGAAGAGTTCAAATTGAGGCTGATAATTGAGTGTTGGAGAAGAGGTCACATGGAGACTGATGATTGAGTGTTGGAGAAGAGTTCACATTGAGGCTGATAATTGAGTGTTGGAGAAGAGGTCACATGGAGGCTGATGATTGAGTGTTGGAGAAGCGTTCACATGGAGGCTGATGATTGAGTGTTGGAGAAGAGTTCACATTGAGGCTGATAATTGAGTGTTGGAGAAGAGGTCACATGGAGGCTGAAGATTGAGTGTTGGAGAAGCGTTCACATGGAGGCTGATGATTGAGTGTTGGGTAAGAGTTCACATGGAGGCTGATGATTGAGTGTTGGAGAAGCGTTCACATGGAGGCTGATGATTGAGTGTTGGGTAAGAGTTCACATGGAGGCTGATGATTGAGTGTTGGAGAAGAGGTCACATGGAGACTGATGATTGAGTGTTGGGTAAGAGATCACATGGAGACTGATGATTGAGTGTTGGAGAAGAGTTCACTCGGAGGCTCATAATTGAGTGTTGGAGAAGAGTTCACATTGAGGCTGATAATTGAGTGTTGGAGAAGAGTTCATATTGAGGCTGATAATTGAGTGTTGGAGAAGAGGTCACATGGAGACTGATGATTGAGTGTTGGAGAAGAGTTCACATTGAGGCTGATAATTGAGTGTTGGAGAAGAGGTCACATGGAGGCTGATGATTGAGTGTTGGAGAAGCGTTCACATGGAGGCTGATGATTGAGTGTTGGGTAAGAGTTCACATGGAGGCTGATGATTGAGTGTTGGAGAAGCGTTCACATGGAGGCTGATGATTGAGTGTTGGGTAAGAGTTCACATGGAGGCTGATGATTGAGTGTTGGAGAAGCGTTCACATGGAGGCTGATGATTGAGTGTTGGGTAAGAGTTCACATGGAGGCTGATGATTGAGTGTTGGAGAAGCGTTCACATGGAGGCTGATGATTGAGTGTTGGAGAAGCGTTCACATGGAGACTGATGATTGAGTGTTGGAGAAGCGTTCACATGGAGGCTGATGATTGAGTGTTGGGTAAGAGTTCACATGGAGGCTGATGATTGAGTGTTGGAGAAGCGTTCACATGGAGGCTGATGATTGAGTGTTGGGTAAGAGTTCACATGGAGGCTGATGATTGAGTGTTGGAGAAGCGTTCACATGGAGGCTGATGATTGAGTGTTGGCTAAGAGTTCACATGGAGGCTGATGATTGAGTGTTGGAGAAGCGTTCACATGGAGGCTGATGATTGAGTGTTGGAGAAGCGTTCACATGGAGGCTGATGATTGAGTGTTGGGTAAGAGTTCACATGGAGGCTGATGATTGAGTGTTGGAGAAGCGTTCACATGGAGGCTGATGATTGAGTGTTGGGTAAGAGTTCACTTGGAGGCTCATGATTGAGTGTTGGAGAAGAGTTCACATGGAGACTGATGATTGAGTGTTGGGTAAGAGTTCACAT
The DNA here is from genome assembly GCF_051911475.1 of Siphateles boraxobius. Classification (NCBI taxonomy): domain Eukaryota; kingdom Metazoa; phylum Chordata; class Actinopteri; order Cypriniformes; family Leuciscidae; genus Siphateles; species Siphateles boraxobius. The sequence continues at coordinate 286,061 of NW_027508796.1, forward strand.
GGAGACTGATGATTGAGTGTTGGAGAAGAGTTCACTTGGAGGCTCATGATTGAGTGTTGGAGAAGAGTTCACATTGAGGCTGATAATTGAGTGTTGGAGAAGAGGTCACATTGAGGCTGATAATTGAGTGTTGGAGAAGAGTTCACATTGAGGCTGATAATTGAGTGTTGGAGAAGAGGTCACATGGAGACTGATGATTGAGTGTTGGAGAAGAGTTCACTTGGAGGCTGATGATTGAGTGTTGGAGAAGAGTACACATTGAGGCTGATAATTGAGTGTTGGAGAAGAGGTCACATGGAGACTGATGATTGAGTGTTGGAGAAGAGTTCACATGGAGGCTGATGATTGAGTGTTGGAGAAGGGTTCACATGGATACTGATGATTGAGTGTTGGGTAAGAGTTCACATGGAGGCTGATGATTGAGTGTTGGAGAAGAGTTCACATGGAGACTGATGATTGAGTGTTGGGGAAGAGTTCACATGGAGGCTGATGATTGAGTGTTGGGTAAGAGTTCACATGGAGGCTGATGATTGAGTGTTGGAGAAGAGTTCACATGGAGGCTGATGATTGAGTGTTGGAGAAGAGTTCACATGGAGACTGATGATTGAGTGTTGGGGAAGAGTTCACATGGATACTGATGATTGAGTGTTGGGTAAGAGTTCACATGGAGGCTGATGATTGAGTGTTGGAGAAGAGTTCACATGGAGGCTGATGATTGAGTGTTGGAGAAGAGTTCACATGGAGACTGATGGTTGAGTGTTGGAGAAGAGTTCACATGGAGGCTGATAATTGAGTGTTGGAGAAGAGTTCACTCGGAGGCTCATGATTGAGTGTTGGAGAAGAGTTCACATTGAGGCTGATAATTGAGTGTTGGAGAAGAGTTCATATTGAGGCTGATAATTGAGTGTTGGAGAAGAGGTCACATGGAGACTGATGATTGAGTGTTGCAGAAGAGTTCACATTGAGGCTGATAATTGAGTGTTGGAGAAGAGGTCACATGGAGGCTGATGATTGAGTGTTGGAGAAGAGTTCACATTGAGGCTGATAATTGAGTGTTGGAGAAGAGGTCACATGGAGGCTGATGATTGAGTGTTGGAGAAGCGTTCACATGGAGGCTGATGATTGAGTGTTGGAGAAGAGTTCACATTGAGGCTGATAATTGAGTGTTGGAGAAGAGGTCACATGGAGGCTGATGATTGAGTGTTGGAGAAGCGTTCACATGGAGGCTGATGATTGAGTGTTGGGTAAGAGTTCACATGGAGGCTGATGATTGAGTGTTGGAGAAGAGGTCACATGGAGACTGATGATTGAGTGTTGGGTAAGAGTTCACATGGAGACTGATGATTGAGTGTTGGAGAAGAGTTCACTCGGAGGCTCATAATTGAGTGTTGGAGAAGAGTTCACATTGAGGCTGATAATTGAGTGTTGGAGAAGAGTTCATATTGAGGCTGATAATTGAGTGTTGGAGAAGAGGTCACATGGAGACTGATGATTGAGTGTTGGAGAAGAGTTCACATTGAGGCTGATAATTGAGTGTTGGAGAAGAGGTCACATGGAGACTGATGATTGAGTGTTGGAGAAGAGTTCACATTGAGGCTGATAATTGAGTGTTGGAGAAGAGGTCACATGGAGGCTGATGATTGAGTGTTGGAGAAGCGTTCACATGGAGGCTGATGATTGAGTGTTGGGTAAGAGTTCACATGGAGGCTGATGATTGAGTGTTGGAGAAGCGTTCACATGGAGGCTGATGATTGAGTGTTGGGTAAGAGTTCACATGGAGGCTGATGATTGAGTGTTGGAGAAGCGTTCACATGGAGGCTGATGATTGAGTGTTGGGTAAGAGTTCACATGGAGGCTGATGATTGAGTGTTGGAGAAGCGTTCACATGGAGGCTGATGATTGAGTGTTGGAGAAGCGTTCACATGGAGACTGATGATTGAGTGTTGGAGAAGCGTTCACATGGAGGCTGATGATTGAGTGTTGGGTAAGAGTTCACATGGAGGCTGATGATTGAGTGTTGGAGAAGCGTTCACATGGAGGCTGATGATTGAGTGTTGGGTAAGAGTTCACATGGAGGCTGATGATTGAGTGTTGGAGAAGCGTTCACATGGAGGCTGATGATTGAGTGTTGGCTAAGAGTTCACATGGAGGCTGATGATTGAGTGTTGGAGAAGCGTTCACATGGAGGCTGATGATTGAGTGTTGGAGAAGCGTTCACATGGAGGCTGATGATTGAGTGTTGGGTAAGAGTTCACATGGAGGCTGATGATTGAGTGTTGGAGAAGCGTTCACATGGAGGCTGATGATTGAGTGTTGGGTAAGAGTTCACTTGGAGGCTCATGATTGAGTGTTGGAGAAGAGTTCACATGGAGACTGATGATTGAGTGTTGGGTAAGAGTTCACATGGAGACTGATGATTGAGTGTTGGAGAAGAGTTCACTTGGAGGCTCATGATTGAGTGTTGGAGAAGAGTTCACATTGAGGCTGATAATTGAGTGTTGGAGAAGAGGTCACATTGAGGCTGATAATTGAGTGTTGGAGAAGAGTTCACATTGAGGCTGATAATTGAGTGTTGGAGAAGAGGTCACATGGAGACTGATGATTGAGTGTTGGAGAAGAGTTCACTTGGAGGCTGATGATTGAGTGTTGGAGAAGAGTACACATTGAGGCTGATAATTGAGTGTTGGAGAAGAGGTCACATGGAGACTGATGATTGAGTGTTGGAGAAGAGTTCACATGGAGGCTGATGATTGAGTGTTGGAGAAGGGTTCACATGGATACTGATGATTGAGTGTTGGGTAAGAGTTCACATGGAGGCTGATGATTGAGTGTTGGAGAAGAGTTCACATGGAGACTGATGATTGAGTGTTGGGGAAGAGTTCACATGGAGGCTGATGATTGAGTGTTGGGTAAGAGTTCACATGGAGGCTGATGATTGAGTGTTGGAGAAGAGTTCACATGGAGGCTGATGATTGAGTGTTGGAGAAGAGTTCACATGGAGACTGATGATTGAGTGTTGGGGAAGAGTTCACATGGATACTGATGATTGAGTGTTGGGTAAGAGTTCACATGGAGGCTGATGATTGAGTGTTGGAGAAGAGTTCACATGGAGGCTGATGATTGAGTGTTGGAGAAGAGTTCACATGGAGACAGATGGTTGAGTGTTGGAGAAGAGTTCACATGGAGGCTGATAATTGAGTGTTGGAGAAGAGTTCACATGGATGCTGATGATTGAGTACTGGAGAAGAGTTCACATGGAGACTGTTGGTTTAGTGTTGGAGAACAGTTCACATGGAGGCTGATGATTGAGTGTTGGGGAAGAGTTCACATGGAGGCTGATGATTGAGTGTTGGAGAAGAGTTCACATGTCAAGTTAAGTCAAGTCATCCTCATTTTTTTAGCGCCTTTAACAATGTAGATTGTTTCAGAGCAGCTTTACAGAGATAAACATATAATTTAAGGTAACAGAGATTGGTTTAGTTTTAAAGTGGTTCTTGAAAAATGTTTTTTCCAGCTAAAGTTAGTTTTGATTGATTCACTTCCGTCTAAATGATCATTTGTAATTAAATTAGGGGCCGCTAAGACGACACCGTTCTCTCTAAACAGACTTTAAACGTGAACCTGTCATAGACGCTGATGGCGTTCACATGCACATTAAGAATTGATTCTATAGTTATGTGCGTTTGAATATATGTGCACAGGTTTATAATTCCTTACAAACCATGCCTAAACAAACTGCTGGTCTTGTCTATAAATTTGATGCAGAATTTTATTTTATCTTATCACTTTGGGTAGGTACGCGAACCGAAAAATTCCACAACGCTTTATCTGTAGAGTGTTATAGTGATCCTCCATAGGGAGAGGCTAGTTGGCACTTCAGCACTGCATTGTCATCGGGTCCAGGTGAAGGTCCTTCGTCAGATCTGGAAACGGCCTGGATCCGGCAGGCTGCGGGAAAACCTCGGGATAAACAAAGACACTAAAATTAGCGTAGATGCCATTCTTCTTATGATGTAACGAGTACATCAGGATTTAAGGGAAGTTTTCCCGGTTCCGGCTGACCTAATCTAAGCAGCCTAATATTGAATTATAGAAGTCTATAGAGTGTTATGTGAATGCTAGGTCAAAGAGATGTGTTTTTAGTCTAGCTTTGAACTGACAGACTGTGTCTGCTTCCCGGACAATGTTAGGAAGATTGTTCCAAAGTTTTGGTGCTAAATAGGAAAAGGATCTACCGCCAGCAGTCGATTTAGATATTCTATATTCTAGGTATTCTCAACTGGCCAGAACTTTGAGATCGCAATAGACGTGAAGGACTATAATGCGTTAAGAGCTCGCTCAAGTACTGGGGAGCTAAACCATTTAGTGCTTTGTAAGTAATCAGCAATATTTTAAAATTTATACAATGTTTAATAGGGAGCCAATGCGAGGTTGACAGAACCGGGCTAATATGGTCGTACTTCCTGGTTCTGGTAAGAACTCTAGCGGCTGCGTTTTAAACTAGCTGTAGTTTGTTTATTAAGTGTGCAGGGCAACCACCCAGTAGAGCATTACAATAATCTAGCCTTGATGTCATGAACGCATGAACTAACTGTTCCGCATTTGTCAAAGAGAGCATATGACGTAATTTAGATATATTTTTAAGATGGAAAAAATTTTTTCCAGATACGGTTTTACAGATACTAGACACGTGACTTTCAAATGAAAGATTGGTATCAAAGAGCACACCCAGGTTCGTAACTGACAACCAAGACTTAACAGAGCAGCCATCAAGTGTTATACGGTATTCTAGGTTATTCTAGGTATTCTAGTTTTTTGTCCAATAATTAGAATCTCTGTTTTTTCAGAATTTAGTAGTAGAAAATTACTAGTCATCCAATTTTTGATATCAACTATGCATTCCGATAATTTTGTGAATTGGTGAGTTTCGTTAGGTTTGGAAGAAATATAGAGCTGAGTATCATCAGCATAACAGTGAAAGCTAATTCCATGTTTCCTAATGATATCTCCTAAAGGTAGCATGTACAGAGTGAACAGCAGCGGTCCTAGCACTGAGCCTTGTGGTACGCCATACTGAACTTGTGATCTATAAGACATCTCTTCATTTACTGCTACAAACTGATAGCGGTCAGATAAATATGATTTAAACCATGCTAATGCAATTCCACTAATGCCAACATAGTTTTCTAGTCTATTTAAGAGAATGTTGTGGTCAATGGTGTCAAATCAGAATCAGAATCAGAAAGAGCTTTATTGCCAAGTGTGCTTGCACACACAAGGAATTTGTTTTGGTGCTGAGGCTTCCAGTGGACTATACAAATACAACAAGAAACATGAAACATAATACTACAAATTATAAGAATAAAGAATAAAAATATAAATATATGAAAATAAAAGTATTGGGTTTAGTCAGAATAGACATTTCCAGATTTACAGATTATGAACATATTCACAGTGTTTTGAATATTATAATAAATAAATCTAAATATAAGTATAAGTATCACCTGAGTTGTAGGATATTGCACTAAACAGTGGGAGTATTGCACTTACAGGCATATGCCTTTGGAGGTGTGTTAACTGTTCAGAAGGGAAATGGCCTGTGGGAAGAAACTGTTCCTGTGCCGAGATGTTCTTGTGGCCAGTGATCTGAGTCTCCGTCTTGACGGTAACAGTTCAAACAGGTGGTGTCCAGGGTGAGTGGAGTCTGTGATGATTTTACCTGCTCTCTTCCTCACTCTGGAGGAGTACAGGTCCTGGAGGGATGGCAGGGGGGCACCAATGACCCTCTCCGCAGTCCGGACTGTCCGTTGTAGTCTCCTGATGTCTGATTTGGTAGCTGAACCAAACCAGACAGTGATGGATGTGCATAAGACAGACTCAATGACGGTTGAGTAGAGCTGAATCAGCAGCTCCTGTGGCAAGTTGAACTTTCTCAGCTGGCGAAGGAAGTACAGTCTCTGCTGGGCTTTTTTTACAATGGAGTCAATGTGATTGTCCCACTTCAGATCCTGAGAGATGGTAGTGCCCAGGAACCTGAATGACTCCACTGCTTCCACAGTGCTGTTCATGATGGTGAGTGTGGGGAGCGCTGAGCTGTTCCTCCTGAAGTCCACGATCATCTCCACTGTTTTGAGCATGTTCAGCTCAAGGTTGTTGTAACTGCACCAGACAGCCAGCTGTTCAACCTCCAGTCTGTAAGCAGACTCGTCACCGTTCCGGATGAGACCGATGACAGTGGTGTCGTCGGCAAATTTCAGGAGCTTGAGAGAGGGGTCTTTAGAAGAGCAGTCATTAGTGTACAGGGAGAAAGGCAGTGGGGAGAGAACGCACCCATGAGAGGCGCCAGTGCTGGTGGTGAGAGTCCTGGATGTGTGTTTCCCCAGTCTCACTCGCTGCTGCCGGTCAGTCAGGAAGCTGGAGATCCACTGACAGATCGAGGATGGTATGGAGAGCTGGGTCAGTTTGGCTGTGAGAAGATCAGGCATGATGGTATTGAAGGCCGAACTGAAGTCCACAAAGAGGATCCTTGCATAAGTCCCTGGTCTGTCGAGATGTTGACAGGTCTGTCCCTGGTCTGTCGAGATGTTGCATACTGATACCAGCTCTCAGTGATATGTGTCGGGTCCCCGCTATGATAACAATAACTTTCTCAAATGTTTACAGAACAAGCGGGAACCCAGTGTGCCTGTATCTTTTTCTATTGCTGTTCGATTACATGATAGAAAGTCTAAGGCCTTCAAAAGCCGTACAGCAAACCCATCTAATCTGGTGCCTATTACACGACATACCAAGATTGCTGTGGGGACAAAAAGTAAGACTGTTAAGTTAGCACTTTTAAACATCCGTTCACTTAAAAATAAATCACTTTTAGTCAACGACTTAATAACCACATACAACCTGGATTTAATGTTGCTAAATGAAACTTGGCTAGAAGAAAGTTGCAGTGCAACAGTCCTCAATGAAACAGCCCCTCCTAACTTTACTTTTATGAGTGTCTGCAGAGCTGTCAGAAGAGGCGGAGGTTTAGCTGCTCTTTATAAAGATGTCTATCAATGTAAGCAAATATCATTTGGGAATTACCCGTCTTTCGAATATCTGGGTATTGTGTTAAAAGGTGCTCCACGCATTTTACTTATCATTGTTTACAGGCCTCCAAAATACTCTCCAGCTTTTGCTGAGAACTTAACAGAACTGTTATCAACAATTTCCTCAGAGTTTGACTGCTTTGCCATTGCTGGAGATTTTAACATTCACATAGATAATGCAGAAAACAATATGGCAAAAGAAATCAAAACTGTTTTAAAAACTTTTGATCTGACTCAGCATGTACATGGACCCACACATAATCGTAGACACACTCTAGATTTACTTATCAGTAAGGGTCTAAACATTTCATCAATTGTTAAGGATGTAGCACTGTCTGATCATTTTTGTATTTTCTTTGATATATTGATCTCTCCTGCCATTGAAGCTAGATCTGTGTCTGTCAAGAAGAGATGCTTAACTGAGAACACTAGTGTACTATTTATGAAGGCTATATCTTTAACACCAAGCATATCTGCTGACTCTGTTGATTTTCTCCTTGATTCTTTTAACTCAAAAGTTAAGAGTGTAATTGATGATATTGCTCCTGTGAAAGTCAGGAAGAAGAGGGGCAGACAAAAAGCACCTTGGAGAAACTCAACAGCAGTGCAAAATATGAAAAGACAATGCAGAAAAGCAGAGCGCATGTGGCGGAAAACAAAACTTGTAGTCCATTATAACATCTACAAAGACAGCATCCATGCTTTCAATAAGGAACTAAGCAAAGCTAGACAGACTTTCTTCTCGAATATTATAAACAGCAATATAAACAACACGCGCACTCTTTTTGGTACTGTAGAGAGACTGACAAACCCCCCAAGCCAGATTCCCAGTGAAATGCTCTCAGTGAGAAAGTGCAGTGAGTTTGCTTCTTTCTTCTCTGAGAAAATCAATAATATCTGAAAGGTGATCAGCTCATCCTTGAGTTGCGCTGGTGTCAGGCAGATCAGACAACAGCCTGAGAAAGTAGTAACTATGTCTGATTTCGAAGACATTGATGGCAAAATTTTGGAAGAAACCGTACAGCACCTAAAAACATCAACCTGCGCCCTTGACGCACTTCCCACATCTTTTTTCAAAAATGTGTTACACAGCTTAGAAGCAGATCTCCTAGAAGTGGTAAATGCCTCACTTCTCTCTGGGAGTTTTCCGACCTCCCTGAAAACTGCTGTTGTCAAGCCCCTCCTGAAAAAGAGCAATCTGGATAAGACCATATTAAACAACTATAGACCGATCTCAAATCTTCCTTTCATAGGCAAGATCATTGAAAAAGTGGTGTTCAAACAGCTGAACAAATTCTTAAGCTCGAATGGATACTTTGACCATTTTCAATCTGGTTTCCGACCGCACCACAGTACAGAGACCGCGCTCATAAAAATAATAAATGATATTCGCTTAAATACTGATACAGGCAAATTATCAGTGCTGGTACTACTCGACCTCAGTGCTGCATTTGACACTGTCGATCACAAAATACTTCTTGACAGGCTGGAAAACTGAGTCGGGCTTTCTGGGATAATCCTAAAATGGTTCAGGTCATACTTAGGAGGCAAAGGTTATTATGTGAGTATAGGAGACCATAAGTCTGAGTGGACATCCATGACATGCGGAGTCCCGCAAGGCTCAATTCTTGCGCCACTCCTATTCAACCTGTACATGCCCCCAATGAGCCAAATAATGAGAAAGAACCAAATCGCTTACCACAGCTATGCAGACGACACACAGCTCTACTTATCCCTATCGCCTAACGATTACAGCCCCATTGACTCCCTTTGCCAATGCATTGATGAAGTAAACAATTGGATGTGCCAAAACTTTCTTCAGTTAAACAAAGACAAAACTGAAGTCATTGCGTTTGGAAACAAAGATGAAGTTCTCAAGGTGAACGCATACCTTCAGTCTAGGGGTCAAACAACTAAAAATCAAGTCAGGAATCTGGGTGTGTCTCTAGAGTCAGACCTTAGTTTCAGTAGTCATGTCAAAGCAATAACTAAATCAGCATACTATCACCTGAAAAATATTGCAAGAGTTAGATGCTTTGTTTCCAGTCAAGACTTAGAAAAACTTGTGCATGCTTTCATCACCAGTAGGGTGGATTATTGTAATGGACTTCTCACTGGCCTTCCCAAAAAGACCATAAGACAGTTGCAGCTCATACAGAACGCTGCTGCTAGGATTCTGAGCAGAACCAGAAAATATGAACACATCACACCAGTCCTCAGGTCTTTACACTGGCTGCCAGTTACATTTAGGATTGATTTTAAAGTATTATTACTGGTATATAAATCATTCAATGGCCTAGGACCTCAATACATTGCAGATATGCTCAGTGAATATAAACCCAACAGATCACTCAGATCATTAGGATCACATCGGCTAGAAATACCAAGGGTTCACTCTAAGCACGGCGAGTCTGCTTTTAGCTACTATGCCAGCCGCAGCTGGAACCAGCTTCCAGAAGAGATCAGATGTGCTCCTACAGTAGTCACATTCAAATCCAGACTCAAAACACATCTGTTTAGCTGTGCATTTACTGAATGAGCACTGTGCCACTGTTCGTCCGACTGTTTGCACTGTATTTTATTTTATGTTTCAATTATTCTTATTTCATTTGATTATTTCTGTATTTTATCTTTTATTCTAAACTGTTTTAATTATTCTGATTTCTTTTGATTATTTTAATTTCTTCTATGTAACTTTGAATTACCATTGTGTATGAAATGTGCTATATAAATAAACTTGCCTTGCCTTGCCTTGCCTTGCGATATAGTGCAGTCCCATGTTGACTGCATCATCCACAGACCTGTTTGCTCTGTAAGCAAACTGAAAGGGATCCAGCAGGGGTCCAGTGATGTCCTTCAGGTGGGCCAACACCAGTCTTTCAAACGACTTCATGACGACAGACGTGAGAGCGACAGGTTTGTAGTCATTAAGTCCAGTGATTTTGGGTTTTTTGGGGACCGGAATGATAGTGGAGCGTTTGAAGCAGCAGGGAACTTCACACGGCTCAAGATCTATTGAAGATCTGTGTGAAGACCGGGGCCAGTTGGTCAGCACAGGCTTTTAAACAAGCAGATGAGATGCCGTCTGGGCCTGAGGCTTTCCTAGTCTTCTGTTTTTTGAAGACTCGGCTCACGTCCTCCACACAGACCTTAAGCTCAGGTTGGATGGCAGGAGGGGGGAGTGGGAGTGCAGGAGGTGATGGTGAATGTGTGAAGTGCAGGTTAGAGCCGGTGTGTGGTGTGAATGAGGGCTTTTCAAACCTGCAATAAAATGAATTTAAATCGTCAGCCAGGTGTTGATTGTCCACAGATCGGGGGGATGGTGACTTGTAGTTGGTGATGTTCCTCAGGCTCCAGACTGATAATGGGTCGTTGGATGAAAACTGTTTTTTCAATTTTTCAGAGTAGCTTCTTTTAGCAACTCTGATCTCCTTTGTCAGTCTGTTTCTGGCCTGGTTATACAAGATTTTATCCCCACTTCTGTAAGCATCCTTTTTGGCATGACGAAGGTGTTTGAGTTTCCCAGTAAACCATGGTTTATCATTAGTAAATGATAAGATTGTCCTGGTAGGAATGCATGTATCCTCACAGAAACTTATATATGATGTTACAGTATCTGTGAGCTCATCCAGATCATTGGTAGCAGCTTCAAAAACAGTCCAATCAGTGCAATCAAAGCAGGCCTGTAGATTCTGCTCTGCTTCATTAGTTCATCTTTTAACAGTCCTTAACACAGGTTTAGCTGATTTCAGTTTTTTGCCTGTAGGTCGGATTAAGATGAACCAAACAGTGATCAGAGAGCCCTAAAGCTGCTCGTGAAACGGAGTGATACGCATTCCTTATTGTGGTGTAACAGTGGTCCAGTATATTACTGTCTCTGGTGGAACATGTAACGTGCTGTCTCTATTTTGGTAGTTCACGGGACAGATTTGCTTTGTTGAAATCCCCAATAATTATTAGAAGAGAGTCCGGGTGCCTTTGTTCCGTTTCAGATATTTGTTCAGCCAGCTGTTGTAGCGCCGCGCTCACGCACGCGTCTGGAGGGATGTAAACATTCACGAGAATGAAAGAGGAAAACTCCCGAGGCGAGTAGAAAGGTTTGCAATTAATGAAATGGGTCTCTAAGTTAGGACAGCATATCTTGTTCAGTGTTGTTATATCTGAACACCAATTTTCGTTAATGTAGAAACACAATCCACCACCTCTCGTTTTCCCCGTTAGCTCCGCGATGCGATCCGCTCGGAACAGCTGGAAGCCCGGCAGATGTATTGCGTTGTCCGGTATGGCTTCACTCAGCCAGGTTTCAGTGAAGCACAGAGCAGCAGAGTTAAAAAAATTCTTGTTAATCCTTGTGAGGAGAAGTAGTTCGTCCATTTTGTTAAGAAGGGACAAAATGCAGCACTAAGATCGAGTAACACTAATAGAGAGATACAACCACGATCGGATGATAAGAGCAAATCATTTGTGACTCTAATGAGAGCAGTCTCAGTACTATGTGCGGTCTAAATCCTGACTGGAAATCCTCACAGATACCATTTCTTTCAAGAAAGGAACACAGTTGTGAGGATACCGCTTTTTCTAATATCTTTAATAGAAAAGGTAGATTTGAGATCGGCCTGTAATTGACTAATTCTGTAGGATCAAGTTGCGTTTTTTTAACCAGCGGTTTAATCATAGCCAGCTTAAAGGTTTTTGGTAGGTATCCTAGAGACAAAGACGAATTAATGTTGTTAAGAAGACGATCTATGACTTCTGGAAGCATCTCTTTCAAAAGTTTAGTCGGTATAGGGTCTAACATACATGTTGTCGAATTAGATGAATTAACGAGTTTGCAAAATTCTTCCTCTCCTATGGCAACAAATGAATCAAATTTTACCTCAGGGAGACTATAATGCACTCCCTGATGCGATGCTGTAGTAGACGGTTGCATAGTTATAATTTTGTCCCTAATATTATCAATCTTATAAGTGAAGAAGTTCATAAAGTCATTACTGCTGTGTTTCTTGGAAACTTCTGGGCTTGAAGCTTTCTTTTTCGTTAGTGTAGCCACTTTTTCAAATAAATACCTTGGATTATGTTTATTATCTTCTAATAGGGTTGAAAAATAAGCAGATCTACCAGCTTTTAAACCCTCTCTGTAAGCAATCGAGCTCTCCTTCCATGAAATCCGAAATACCTCTAGTTTTGTTTTCTTCCAGTTGCGCTCCATTTTTCTGGCTGTTCTCTTAAGGGCCCGGGTGTGCTCGTTGTACCACGGCGTTGGACTATTTTCTTTAATCTTCTTTAAGCGCAGCGGAGCAACTGCGTCTAAAGTGCTGGAAAGGAGAGAGTTAAAAGTTTCTGTTGCAATATCGAGTTCTTCTAAGCTATCTGGGATGCTGAGATGATGAAACTGATTAGGAAGATTATTGATAAAGCAATCTTTAGTGGCAGAAGTGATAGGTCTAGCATACTTGTAACACAGAGTTGGCTTTGCAGCCTTGGCTAAATGTAATTTACACGAGACTAGATAATGATCTGAGATGTCGTCGCTCTGCTGCAGAAATTTCAACAGCATCAACATTGATTCCATGTGATAATATTAGATCTAGAGTATGCTTACGATAATGAGTAGGTCCTGACACGTGTTGTCTAACTCCAATAGAGTTAAGAATGTTTTTAAATGCCAATCCCACTGCATCTTTTCCATTATCTACATGTATATTAAAATCACCAACAATTAGGACTTTATCTGCAGTCAATACTAATTCTTATAGAAAGTCAGCATAATCTTTGATAAAATCTTTATGGTGCCCTGGTGGCCTGTATACAGTAGCCAGCAGAATTCTCAAACTTGATTTATCGTTTACATTATATATTTTTACATTAAGCACCAACACTTCAAAAGTATATTTAAAACTAGATTTTTTAGTGGTTTTGAAAATATTACTATAAATTACAGCAACACCTCCCCCTTTGCCTTTCAGGCGAGGTTCATGTTTATAACAGTAATCATGGGGTGTGGACTCATTTAAAGTAATGTAATCGTCTGGTTTTAGCCAGGTTTCTGTCATACACAGCACATCTAGGTTAAAATCTGAAATCATATCATTAACTATGAGCGCTTTTGAAGTAAGGGATCGAATATTCAGCAACCCAAGCTTTATCGTTTGCTCATCTGTATTATATCTACATTTTACATTTTTTACATTTTATTAATCTATCTGACGCTTTTATCCAAAGCGACTTACAATTGCTATACATGTCAGAGGTCGCACGCCTCTGGAGCAACTAGGGGTTAAGTGTCTTGCTCAGGGACACATTGGTGTCTCACAGTGGATTCGAACCCAGGTCTCTCACACCAAAGGCATGTGTCTTATCCATTGCGCCATCACCACCCCCCATCTATTTTTTATTTGTTGAATATCAATTACATGTTTAACCTTAGATCGGTTTGGAAGTTTTTTGGATTTCCAAATTTGGGGAACAGACACAGTCTCTATATGATGATATCTAGGTGAAAGAGGCTCTATGTGATGGGATTTATCTGACCTTGGTGACGCGAGGCCGCTAGCAGACGGTCGGTTTAGCCAGTTTGTCTGCTTCCTGACCTGAGCCCCAGATTGTCATGTTTTGTCTCTAAGACTATGAGCCAAATTACTAGAGAGAAGAGCAGCACCATCCCAGGAGGGATGAATACCATCTCTTTTCAACAGGTCAGGTTTGCCCATAAAACTTTTCCAATTGTCTATGAATTCTATATTATTTTGCGGACACCACTTAGACAGCCAGCCATTGAGTGATGACAATCTGCTAACTATCTCATCACTCCTTCGAACAGGAAGGGGGCCAGAGCAAATTACAGTGCCTGACATCGTACTTGCGAGTATGAAACACCTCTTTAATATTAATTTTGGTGATCTCCGACTGGCGGAGTCGAACATCATTAGTGCCGACGTGAATAACAATCTTAGAGAATTTACGATTAGCATTAGCCAGCACTTTTAAATTTGCTTTGATGTCAGGCACTCTGGCTCCCGGCAAACATGTGACTATGTTGTCTGGTGTCCCTATTTTCACGTTCCGTGTGATCGAATCACCAATTACCAGGGCACAATCAATAGAATTCTCAGTCGGTGTTTCACTGAGTGGGGCAAATCGATTTGTTATGGTAATCGGAACGTAAGTGTGGTTTTTTGATCCGCGACTAGAGCGATCCCTCACCGTCACCCATTGGCCTGGCTGCACAGGCAATAATTCAGCCGGAACCGAATCATGTAAAGAGTTCACAATGCTAGGCGCATCCAAAATATTATCTAAAGCTCTTGGACACTTACTATCCTCAATTAAAGTTTGGATGCGTGTTTCTAATTCTGAAATCTTCTCCGTCAGCCTGACTGTTTCCTTGCATTTATCACATATAAACCCTATATTGCCGACGGGGAAGGCTATGCTAAACATGTAACATGAAGTGCAGGTGACAATAACAGGACAAGACATTACTCACTGTATTTGTTGACTGATTATTACTCACCTGGGCTTTTTATGAACTCAGAGGCGCGGGCGCGCGAGAGAAAAATAAATAAATAACGCACGGGTGGCGCGTTAACAGGCTAGCGAGTTACTAGCGTGTTGTGCTAACAATAACGGAAGCTAGCGATGTCAGGTTAATCTGAGATGTTGTCTAAGCTGTATTTAGTAGTATAAACAATTAGAAATTGTAGTAAATGATGGTTCAAAACAGAAAGAAATACAAAGCTAATACAAGGCTTAGACGGAGCTTACAGCCTCGAAGCAAACAAAACACAGCAGGCAGCTAGGCAGACGGAGCAATCGATCAGGATCAGCAATCGATCCTTGGAGGCTGATGATTGAGTGTTGGAGAAGAGTTCACATGGAGACTGATGATTGAGTGTTGGAGAAGAGTTCACATGGAGACTGACGATTGAGTCTTGGAGAAGAGTTCACATGGAGACTGATGATTGAGTGTTGGAGAAGAGTTCACATGGAGACTGATGATTGAGTCTTGGAGAAGAGTTCACATGGAGACTGATGATTGAGTGTTGGAGAAGAGTTCACATGGAGAATGATGATTGAGTGTTGGAGAACAGTTCACATGGAGACTGATGATTGAGTGTTGGAGAAGAGTTCACATGGAGACTGATGATTGAGTGTTGGAGAAAGAGAGACCGGCTCGAGAGCCCCTGGATCGAAGTCGGCTGGAAAACACCGCACTGATTGAACGGCCACTAGCTTTTTTCAGAGATATAAACTTGCCTGATCTTGTAGCTATCTATTATCGATGTCACTATCACCATCCATGTGTTTTGATGGCTTTCATAAAAATGTAAATGCTGATCCAACATACTTCAAACATTCATATTTCAAATTTTCCTATGACAGGGAAAGAACTGTTAAAATGAAGGAACAGTTACTGTAATGTTATTTACCGTGAGAATAATATACACATATAGATTTCTGAAGTATGGTATTCACATCAAGATGGCTTTTTTATAAAGATATTGAAGGATCTTTATATTATAAAGGATCTTTCAGGCATTTATTAAATTATGACCATTAAATATTTTTGATTCATAAATTATATTTTACATAGACAAAATCTTTAAAAAAAAAATCATTTTTTTCTGAAATATTTTAATAGTTATTCACAAGATGGTGAAACATAATATATAATCAGTAATAAATACAAATCTGGTTCAATAGAATCTACACCGCACCCATAGGGTACAACTTCTGTAGATATAAATAACATTATAAAAATAATACAAACTACAATAAATAAATATATCAAAGTCATATAAAAATATTTCCAGTTAAAACATTAGGGTTATTCCAAAGATGAATTTAACTTTGCCAAGAAAACCCATTATAACAAGGTTTCAAAACATCTTGTCGAAGGACTGCAGTTGAAAATTAGCCAGTAGGCTAACACTGGCACATTTACAGTAACGTTGATTAATGTGTGCTGTCCTTATAAATAAAATACATTAATAAAATAAATAAATAACTTTTGTATTACAAAAATACAGTTACAGAAAATAGCAAGTTTATCCAGTTGGACTTTGAGTTGTCCTGGTCCGTCACGGGTCAGCCGGAGACACGGAGATGTGGCGTAGCGTCCGGAACACGTCCTGGGTGAAGCTGCGCAGCTGCTGGAGGGTAAGATGAGCCGCCACCTGCACCTGGTAATCACTGCGGAGATGCAGGGAAAGCCCTGGAAACCCGTCCTGGGATTCTGGACTGGGAATCTGGGCCAGCCGTTGCACCTGAACCGGAAGATAATAATCGTAGCATTAATAACCGGATCAGCTCGTTTTAGAAAGTGTTGCTCAGTGAAATGTAACGTGTGCAAAACTGCAGGCCCTTCAAGAAAATGGGAAAGACCGGTGAATTCTTTCACGAAGAGTTCGTGACATTTTCTTCATGTCACTTTAGGCCCTAAGTTTTGTACTTTTTTTTCATCCAAACATAATACGATAGGCAGCATTATTTAATTTTATAATAATTTTAATTACTCTAAAATGGTATATATTCAGCTGCATATAATAATAATAATAATAATAATCTAACACTATTTGTTCTTAAAGCCGGCATGAAACAGAGTTGCGCCAGTAAACGTCTTCAGAGAAGAGAAGAGATGTTGGGAATATATTTTGATTCAAGATTACGAGGCATGTGAATTTAAATGATGATAAATCTTATAGAATAAACAGCAATATTCCATTAAAAGCAGAACTGCTGTGATGTTGAGGCTGAAGCGTGAGGATTACCTCTTTCACCTGATCACACAGCTCTCTGACGGCCGCCAGTAAATGCTTCAGCTCTCCCGACGAGCTCAGGAACTCTCCCAGTTCCTCCAGGAGTCTGTGGTGAAGCTCCAGGCCGTTTACAACACGGCTCAAACTCGTTTCCTGGTCAAACAAACAGTCCATGTTTAACATGCAAGCTTCATTCATTTAAAACATCTAAAGGGCTGATTGGGGTGATGCCAGTGTTTAAACTCGACTTCTAACAACAATTGCAGATTTGATTCAGAATTAGATCCATAAATTAGAAGAGCTGCTTCAACACAGTTATGCTTCATCTACATCAAATATCAAAAGGCTTTACTGGCTCTAAAATCATCAATAGCAACATGCATCTCAATAGTACTCCTAAACACTATTGTTTGCTTCTTCCAGTTGTATATTTAACATGCTTACACACACTTTACCATGCTAGAGAGTAATTACCATGGTTAGCTCCTCTGACTTGAGCACTGGAGGCGCAGGAATGACAATCTCACTTAATAAATACTCCAAGCTTTTTGCTTCACTGGAAAGAGTCAAACCCTGCAAACAAACAAACACAGTTTCCATTATTATATAGAATATAACTTCAATAATGAACTCCTGTATTCTGTATTACTGTTGTCAACTAAAATGCATCGTGTAATCAGATGTAAGATCAAATATGATTAATTTGACTAGAATGTATTATTAGCTTGTGCTGATCTAAAGTTTGTCCATGAAATGTAACATCTGACCTAATTTGATATTGCATTAATGTTTCCTGTAAAGGTAAGCGCGCTCACCGCTGATGTGACGCACGCGTCGTGTGCTCCGCGAATGCCGCTCAGGATCTCCTTCGCTAAACTCATGGCGTTCTCCACCGCGCGCGTCAGCTCGTGCCCGCGGAGCGGCGCGTTGTAGACCAGCGTCAAACAGCAGTGCGCGACGAGAACTGGGGAAAACAGTGTTAGATACATCAGAACATCAGAAATCTACATCACAAACACTGGCGGAACCAACGCTCCACACACACACACTCACACCCCACACACACACACCCACCCACACACACACACACACACACACACACACACCCCCCAACCCACCACACACACACACACACACACACTCAAGCAAGCAGTGAGTGCACAGCGATCAAAGTATAATGTATATATTTTTTTATCTTAATTTGTATCATTATTCGTAATGTGTTAAAGTATATTTTCTAAAAATGGTTGAGATCTACTTACTAAGGTAGAACTTCATTGTGGTTCGAAGTGTATCTAATATGTTGCAGTGGATTTAGTCTATTTAAACCCATGGGATTGTTCAACCAGGGAAACTTCCATGAGTTATCCACTTGAGATTCATGTGTATTGCGTGTGCGCTGCCGTAATGCGTTGCGAAAAACATAAAAGACAAATGGCATTTCTAATGTTTCCGGTTGTTGGGATGGGGGGGGGGGGGATATCACTTATTTATGACAATCATGATACTCACTTAGAATGACACAAATACACTAAATATCATACAAACGCCCAGCTCTGAAATTCTCCAGTTTCGTCACTGCAGGAAGAACAACACACAAAAAACACTCCTTTATCAGCGTCACTGATTTAGTTGCTCAATTCGTTATTTCCCATTCTGTGTTTCCTGCGCACGTTAACAATCTATACATCCTTTGTGGGAATATAATTGATCAGAAATATAATGTCTTCAACATTGCGATGAGACCATAAGAATAATTCCTCAGGAACTAAATGAATGGATTACGCAACAAATGAATTGTATTAGTCAGCACACTTTTAATTATAAAACACAGTTGCATTATTAATTATGAATAGGCTAATTTTGCCTGTTGATTGCCATGTAGAATACATTTTTCTCTAACGATCAGATATATTTCTCCCAAAAGCATCAAAACAATAAAAAAAAAAAAAAAACCTTTCATAACATCATAATGAATATATAGCCTATGAACATGTTCTCCGTAACTTCCTCAGTTCTATTCTAAATAAAGGAGAAATCTGATGTTCTGATTCAGTTGCTTTCGTCATTGATTCACCGTTTTGAAATGGCCTATTCTTATATAATAAGAACCGAATAAATAATAAGAACCGCTGAGATCAGGTTTTACTAGCAGTTCAAAGCAACTTCACTGTAAAGGTTTGTTTGGACTGCCTTTTATAATGGACACAATATTTAAACACTAATTTGACATTGATTTAAATGAAAAAATAATAAATAATAAAAAAAAACAGCCAATGGTTTTTAGCATTTGTATGCAATAATTTGAATATGCTGGTATAGAAAAAGAGATTTTAACGCTAAAACTCTATTCTTTGTTATGTGTTTGAATGCATTTTGAAGAACAAAACTGAATATTTTAAATTAAATAATTAAATTTAATTATTTAATACATCTACCTAAATTAAGGGTTCTGAATTATGCCTGATTCACAATGACAGCGTTTCTGATGCGAAACAGAGCTTTACATTTTAAATGTTTAATTTAAGTTCACCAGAGATGTTAAGTTAATATTTTCAATAATTTAGCAACATATTTACACGTTCACAGTTTTCTAATGGTCATGATGACATTCAGGTAAACGCATAAAACATTTGTTCAAGTGTTTTATTTATTTATTGTTAACATTTTAATTTAACATTATGATCAACTTCATTACAGTTTTTCAATCACTCACTGACCTGCGTTTGGTGTTGATAGAGAATTGAACATATTTTATTTCACTTTATATTTTTAGATCAATATGGTACAAAAATACTAATAAAATTTATGTGACAAAAAATGGTTAGATTATATTACCTAAAATGTGTAGTTTACTAACTCTAATTTGAGTAACCCAGCACTGTGTAAAGTATATATACACTGGGGATAATGTGGATGCAACTCCATCAAACCCTCCCGGACCTTTACAGTAGTGTGTGTGTGTGTGTGTGTGTGTGTGTGTGTGTTTGCTGGACATTTAATATTCAACAATATTATTGATCTCCTGCATTGACATCATTATATGAGAACTGAGCTGGACGATGACATCACGGTTTTCTCCAGAGCGATTATATATATATATAAATGAACTAAATTAATAACTTTTTTACAACAAACGTAAGCCATCACTGAACTTAAGCTGAACTGTGATGATATTTTCATCTGTAAACAAACTTTGTTGCATTATTGTCCTGTAATCTCTGTAAAGAGGCTCTAAAAGCAGCCAGGGCTGAGCATCTCCGCAAACTAATAGAAAATAACCAAAATAATCCAAGGTTTTTATTTAACACCGTGGCTAGACTAACAAATATACAGACATCACCAGAGCAAAATATTCCGTTACAGTATAGTAGTAATGATTTTATGAACTACTTTAATGAGAAAATAGAAAGCATCCGTAACACAATTGTAAATATACACTCTTTTATGGTGTCTTATGATTCAGCCTCAATTATCGCCCCTCTGGAACAGCTACACCGCTTTACAACTATAGGACAGGAAGAGCTAAATAAACTTATCATTGCATCGAAACCAACAACATGTTTATTAGATCCAATACCCACTAAACTACTGAAAGAAGTGTTACCTGTAGTGGAAGAGCCTCTTCTTAATATTATTAACTCGTCTTTATCTTTAGGTCATGTTCCAAGAATATTCAAGCTGGCAGTTATAAAACCTCTCTTTAAGAAACCGCAATTAGACCCAAATAACTTACAGACCCATTTCAAATCTTCCATTTATGTCTAAAATACTAGAAAAAATTGTGTCCGCTCAATTGTGCTCTTTCTTGCAAGAAAATGAGATATATGAAAAATTCCAGTCGGGATTCAGACCGCATCATAGCACAGAAACTGCGCTAGTTAAAATAACAAATGATTTACTTTTAGCTTCTGACCAAGGCTGTATCTCAATACTAGTTCTACTCGATCTTAGCGCTGCGTTTGACACTATAGATCATAAAATACTCCTGGATCGACTACAAAACTACACTGGTGTTCAGGGACAGGCATTAAACTGGTTTAGATCGTACTTATCAGACCGTTATCATTTTGTCTGTTTAAATGGGGAAAAATCAAAGATAACGTCAGTAGACTATGGAGTGCCGCAAGGATCGGTGTTAGGCCCTCTGCTATTCTCAATATATATGCTGCCACTTGGTAATATTATAAGAAAACATGGAATTAATTTCCACTGTTATGCTGATGACACTCAATTATATATTTCATCACGGCCAGATGAAAACACTAACTTATCAAATTTGATAGAGTGTCTCAAAGATATAAAATGCTGGATGACGCGTAATTTCCTGCTACTAAATTCAGATAAAACGGAGGTATTACTTATTGGTCCAAAAAACTACCCACAAACTCACTTACAATACAACTTTAATATAGAAGGATGTCCTGTTACTTTATCCACTACAGTAAAAGACCTGGGTGTTATACTAGACTGCAACTTGTCTTTCGAAAATCATATTTCATATGTTACAAGAACAGCCTTTTTCCACCTTAGAAACATTACAAAGCTACGTAACATGCTATCTGTTTCTGATGCAGAAAAGTTAGTTCATGCATTCATGACCTCGAGACTAGATTATTGTAATGCTATATTAGCTGGCTGTCCTGCATCCTCAATAAACAAGCTACAATTAGTGCAAAATGCAGCTGCTAGAGTTCTTACTAGATCAAGAAAATATGATCATATAACACCTATTTTATCATCTCTACACTGGTTACCTATCAAGTTCCGTATCAATTACAAAGTACTATTACTGACCTATAAAGCCCTAAATGGTTCAGCTCCTGTGTATTAAATGGACCTTCTATCGCCCTACAATCCATCGCGTTCTTTAAGATCACTAAATTCGAGGCTTCTGGTCATTCCTAGGATATCTAAGTCCACTAAAGGAGGAAGGGCGTTCTCACATTTAGCTCCAAAACTCTGGAATAGCCTTCCTGATATTGTCTGAGGCTCTGACTGGCTGTCCCAGTTTAAAACTAGATTAAAGACGCATCTCTTTAGCCAAGCATTTACATAATGCTTACCTTTTATACCACTGCTGAATCAGATCAAATGCATTTAATATTATAAAACTTGAAGAGTCTGTAGGTTATTTGTATAGGTTGCATAGTATTTACAGTCATTACGTTCCTGTGTATATTGCGTGAATGACGGGTGGTTGGGTAGATATTGTGTTTTGTGGTAGTTGGTATGCCATACGGAACCGTTGCCACTGAACCTGCTTTAACGACGACAGTGGGGCTCGACAGCCTTAGTCAAACGGGTCGGCGCGTATGGTTGGGCTGCGGAGAGATTGTGAGATTGTGGTTGGGTCTCAGCAGCAGGAGGGATGTAGAGGTCAGTAAGCAGGGCTGAGTTGAGTGGGGGACGGAGGGGGGTGACTCTGGGACGCAAGAATCACTGTCTTCATGTTTTTTATCATTTAGCCCGTGTTATGGAAATCATTATGAACAGCAGCTACGCTAATTATTTTCCCTTTTTGCTTTTCTGCTGTTATCTCGGGACGCGAGTCCCGAGAAAAACGGCGTTCGTCAGCTCCAGTTTGTATCCAGCCTTTCACGGAGACTTCAGATACCCCAATCACAAAGCCTGTGAAGAGACGACTCAACACCGGCGATATGGACCCTCTATGGTGGACGGCACTGATCCTCAACAACTCGTCTCAACACCGGCGTGATTACTTGGACTTCCAAAAGATGGAAATGGATAAATATTCTAAATGTTCCGATCCAATCTGCCTTGTAATGCTGCCCGAATCATAAATCATGCACTGTTCCTTTGTTGGCCAGAGGAGAACTGGCCCTCCGACTGAGTCTGGTTTCTCCCAAGGTTTTGTTCTCCATTCTGTCACCTGATGGAGTTTTGGTTCCTTGCCACTGTTGCCTTGGCTTTTGGCTTGCTTAGTTGGGGACATTTAATATTCAATAATATTATTGATCTGCCTTACTTAAGGTGGACGTTGACTCAATTTTCTTTTAGAAACAAACTCTGTTATATTATTTTCATGTTATCACTGTGAAGCTGCTTTGATACAATCTGTATTGTAAAAAGCGCTATATAAATAAAGGTGACTTGACTTGACTTGACTTAAAGCTGCTTTGAAACGATCCATACTGTAAAATGCGCTGTATAAATAAAGAAGTGTGTGTCACTGCTGTGGGAAACGACAGCTCTGGTTCCAGTATAAAGCAGGGCTCTTGAAAATATGAATGACTTTAGACACTCATGATGAGAACCCTAACCTCTGTGTGTTGGTCAGTGTATTCGCGAGGATGATGTGGTCCTGTCCTGGTCATGTTCGTCTCGATGAGCTCGGCTGTTACACGAGGATGCTGTTTTTTAACGTTTCTAGTGTATTTAATACCGTTAGGCCACAGTACACGGTCTCTGAGTGTTGAGCTCCAGGACTCGGTCTTACCTCCATTCTTCTTCACTCTATTTACATCCGACTTTAAATACAACTGAGTTCTGCAGTATAAAGGAATACTCTGATGATCCAGGTATTTTGGCGTGTGTCGGGAGCTTGTGAAAGCCGTCAGTGCCTGGAGGAACACCTAACCCTGAACTCATGAAGCCTGAGGAGCACTTTCGTAGATCAAGGACACATTTGCAGCTGTTTGTGTATGCGAGGAGTAGTAGTGTCAAGTCAAGTCATCCTCATTTATATAGCACTTTTAACAATGTAGATTGTTTCAAAGGAGCTTTACAGAGATAAATATATAATTTAAGGTAACAGAGATTGGTTTAGTTTTATAGTGGTTCTTGAAAAATGTTTTTTCCAGCTAAAGTTAGTTTTGATTGATTCACTTCCGTCTAAATTATCATTTGTTATTAAATTAGGGGCCGCTAAGACGAGACCGTTCTCTCTAAACAGACTTTAAACGTGAACCTGTGATAGACGCAGATGGCGTTCACATGCGCATTAAGAATTGATTCTATAGTTATGTGCGTTTGAATATATGTTCGCAGGTTTGTAATTCCTTACAAACCATGCCTAAACAAACTGCTTGTCTTGTCTATAAATTTTGATGCAGAATTTTATTTTATCTTATCACTTTGGGTAGTTACGCGAACCGAAAAATTCCACAACGCTTTATCTGTAGAGTGGTATAGTGATCCTCCATAGGGAGAGGCTAGTTGGCACTTCAGCACTGCATTGTCATCGGGTCCAGGCGAAAGTCCTTCGTCAGATCTGGAAACGGCCTGGATCCGGCAGGCTGCGGGAAAACCTCGGGATAAACAAAGACACTAAAATTAGCGTAGATGCCATTCTTCTTATGATGAAACGAGTACATCAGGATTTAAGGGAAGTGTTCCCAGTTCCGGCCGACCTAATCTAAGCAGCCTAATATTGAATTATAGAAGTCTATAGAGTGTTATGTGAATGCTAGGTCAAAGAGATGTGTTTTTAGTCTAGCTTTGAACTGACAGACTGTTTCTGCTTCCCGGACAATGTTAGGAAGATTGTTCCAAAGTTTTGGTGCTAAATAGGAAAAGGATCTACCGCCAGCAGTCGATTTAGATATTCTAGGTGTTATCAACTGGCCAGAACTTTGAGATCGCAATAGACGTGAAGGACTATAATGCGTTAAGAGCTCGCTCAAGTACTGGGGAGCTAAACCATTTAGTGCTTTGTAAGTATTCAGCAATATTTTAAAATTTATACGATGTTTAATAGGGAGCCAATGCAGTGTTGACAGAACCGGGCTAATATGGTCGTACTTCCTGGTTCTGGTAAGAACTCTAGCGGCTGCGTTTTGAACTAGCTGTAGTTTGTTTATTAAGCGTGCAGGACAACCACCCAGTAGAGCATTACAATAATCTAGCCTTGATGTCATGAACGCATGAACTAGTTGTTCCGCATTTGTCAATGGGAGCATATGACGTAATTTAGATATATTTTTAAGATGGAAAAATGCGGTTTTACAGACACTAGACACGTGACTTTCAAATGAAAGATTGGTATCAAAGAGCACACCCAGGTTCCTAACTGACGACGAAGACTTAACAGAGCAGCCATCAAGTGTTAGACGGTATTCTAGGTTATTACGTGTGGAAGTTTTTTGTCCAATAATTAGAATCTCTGTTTTTTCAGAATTTAGTAGTAGGAAATTACTAGTCATCCAATTTTTGATATCAACTATGCATTCCGATAATTTTGTGAATTGGTGAGTTTCGTTAGGTTTGGAAGAAATATAGAGCTGAGTATCATCAGCATAACAGTGAAAGCTAATTCCATGTTTCCTAATGATATCTCCTAAAGGTAGCATGTACAGAGTGAACAGCAGCGGTCCTAGCACTGATCCTTGTGGTACGCCATACTGAACTTGTGATCGATAAGACATCTCTTCATTTACTGCTACAAACTGATAGCTATCAGATAAATATGATTTAAACCATGCTAATGCAATTCCACTAATGCCAACATAGTTTTCTAGTCTATTTAAGAGAATGTTTTGGTCAATGGTGTCAAATGCAGCACTAAGATCAAGTAACACTAATAGAGAGATACAACAACGATCGGATGATAAGAGCAAATCATTTGTGACTCTAATGAGAGCTGTCTCAGTACTATGTGCGGTCTAAATCCTCACTGGAAATCCTCACAGATACCATTTCTTTCAAGAAATGAACACAGTAGTGAGGATACTGCCTTTTCTAGTATCTTTGACAGAAAAAGTAGATTTTAGATCGGCCTGTAATTGACTAATTGTGTAGGATCAAGTTGCGTTTTTTTAACAAGCGGTTTAATCATAGCCAGCTTAAAGGTTTTTGGTACGTATCCTAGAGACAAAGACGAATTAATGATGTCAAGAAGAGGATCTATGACTTCTGGAAGCATCTCTTTCAGTAGTTTAACCGGTATAGGGTATAACATACATGTTGTCGATTTAGATGAATTAACGAGTTTGCAAAATTCTTCCTCTCCTATGGCAACAAATGAATAAAATTTTACCTCGGGGAGACTATAATGCACTCCCTGATGTGATGCTGTAGTAGACGGTTGCATAGTTATAATTTTGTCCCTAATATTATCAATCTTATAAGTGAAGAAGTTCATAAAGTCATTACTGCTGTGTTTCTTGGAAACTTCTGGGCTTGAAGCTTTCTTTTTCGTTAGTGTAGCCACTTTTTCAAATAAATACCTTGGATTATGTTTATTTTCTTTTAATAGGGTTGAAAAATAAGCAGATCTAGCAGCTTTTAAAGCCTCTCTGTAAGCAATCAAGCTCTCCTTCCATGAAATCCGAAATACCTCTAGTTTTGTTTTCTTCCAGTTGCGCTCCATTTTTCTGGCTGTTCTCTTAAGGGCCCGGGTGTGCTCGTTGTACCACGGCGTTGGACTATTTTCTTTAATCTTCTTTAAGCGCAGCGGAGCAACTGCGTCTAAAGTGCTGGAAAGGAGAGAGTTAAAAGTTTCTGTTGCAATATAGAGTTCTTCTAAGCTATCTGGGATGCTGAGACGATTAAACTGATTAGGAAGATTATTGATAAAGCAATCTTTAGTGGCAGAAGTGATAGGTCTAACATATTTATAACACAGAGTTGGCTTTGCAGCCTTGGCTAAATGTAATTTGCATGAGACTAGATAATGATCTGAGATGTCGTCGCTCTGCTGCAGAATTTCAACAGCATCAACATTGATTCCATGTGATAATATTAGATCTAGAGTATGATTACGACAATGAGTAGGTCCTGACACGTGTTGGCTAACTCCAATAGAGTTAAGAATGTCTTTAAATGCCAATCCCATTGCATCTTTTCCATTATCTACATATATATTAAAATCACCAACAATTAGGACTTTATCTGCAGTCAATACTAATTCTGATAGAAAGTCAGCAAATTCTTTGATAAAATCTTTATGGTGCCCTGGTGGCCTGTATACAGTTGCCAGCAGAATTCTCAAACTTGATTTATCGTTTACATTATATATTTTTACATTAAGCACCAACACTTCAAAAGAAGTATATTTAAAACTAGATTTTTTAGTGGTTTGAAAATATTACTATAAATTACAGCAACACCTCCCCCTTTGCCTTTCAGGCGAGGTTCATGTTAATAACAGTAATCATGGGGGGTGGACTCATTTAAAGTAATGTAATCGTCTGGTTTTAGCCAGGTTTCTGTCATTCACAGCACATCTAGGTTATAATCTGAAATCATATCATTAACTATGAGCGCTTTTGAAGTAAGGGGTCGAATATTCAGCAACCCAAGCTTTATCGTTTGCTCATCTGTATTATATCTATTTTTTTATTTGTTGAATATCAATTACATTTTTAACCTTAGATCGGTTTGGAAGTTTTTTGGATTTCCAAATTCGGGGAACAGACACAGTCTCTATATGATGATATCTAGGTGAAAGAGGCTCTGTGTGATGGGATTTATCTGACCTTGGTGACGCGAGGCCGCTAGCAGACGGTAGTTTTATCCAGTTTTTCTGTTTCCTGACCTGAGCCCCAGATTGTCATGTTTTGTCTCTAAGACTATGAGCCAAATTACTAGAGAGAAGAGCAGCACCATCCCAGGAGGGATGAATACCATCTCTTTTCAACAGGTCAGGTTTGCCCCATAAAACTTTTCCAATTGTCTATGAATTCTATATTATTTTGCGGACACCACTTAGACAGCCAGCCATTGAGTGATGACAATCTGCTAATTATCTCATCACTCCTTCGAACAGGAAGGGGGCCAGAGCAAATTACAGTGCCTGACATCGTACTTGCGAGTATGAAACACCTCTTTAATATTAATTTTGGTGATCTCCGACTGGCGGAGTCGAACATCATTAGTGCCGACGTGAATAACAATCTTAGAGAATTTACGATTAGCATTATCCAGCACTTTTAAATTTGCTTTGATGTCAGGCGCTCTGGCTCCCGGCAAACATGTGACTACGTTCTTGTAATAGAATCGGCAATTACCAGGGCACAATCAACAGAATTCTCAGTGGGTGTTTCACTGAGCGGGGCAAATCGATTTGTTGTGGTAATCGGAACGGAAGAGTGGTTTTTTGATCCGCGACTAGAGCGATCCCTCACTGTCACCCATCTGCCTGGCTGCAAAGGCAATAATTCAGCCGGAACCGAATCATGTAAAGAGTTCACTATGCTAGGCGCATCCAAAGTAGAATCTAAAGCTCTAGCACACTTACTATCCTCAATTAAAGTTTGGATGCGTGTTTCTAATTCTGAAATCTTCTCCGTCAGCCTGACTGTCTCCTTGCATTTATCACATATAAACCCTATATTGCCGACGGGGAAGGCTATGCTAAACATGTAACATGAAGTGCAGGTGACAATAACAGGACAAGACATTACTCACCGTGTCTGTTGACTGATTCTCACTCACCTGGGCTTTTTATGAACTCAGAGGCGCGGGCGCGCGAGAGAAAAACAAATAAATAACTGAGCGCACGGGTGGCGCGTTAACAGGCTGGCGAGTTACTAGCGTGTTGTGCTAACAATAACGGAAGCTAGCGATGTCAGGTTAATCTGAGATGTTGTCTAAGCTGTATTTAGTAGTATAAACAACTAGAAATGGTAGTAAATGATGGTTCAAAACAGAAAGAAATACAAAGCTAATACAAGGCTTAGACGGAGCTTACAGCCTCGAAGCAAACAAAACACAGCAGGCAGCTAGGCAGACAGGAGCAATCGATCAGGATCAGGAACAGCAATCGATCAGGGAACAGCAATCGATCAGGACGTAGCACGCAGCACGTAGTGCTGTACGTGTCTGTGTGTACCTAGAGCTGGACTGCACCCTAAACACACATGCCCTGAAGGAGCAGACCCGCCTCCGCAGACACAGGTGATGCTGTGCAGTTCCTCCATCAGTCATGTGACCTCAGGAGACTCAGGTGATGCTGTGCAGTTCCTCCATCAGTCACGTGACCTCAGGAGACTCAGCTGATGCTGTGCAGTTCCTCCATCAGTCATGTGACCTCTGCAGACTCAGGTGATGCTGTGCAGTTCCTCCATCAGTCATGTGACCTCTGAGGACTCAGGTGATGCTGTAGAGTTCCTCCATCAGTCATGTGACCTCAGGAGACTCAGGTGATGCTGTGCAGTTCCTCCATCAGTCACGTGACCTCAGGAGACTCAGCTGATGCTGTGCAGTTCCTCCATCAGTCATGTGACCTCTGCAGACTCAGGTGATGCTGTCCAGTTCCTCCATCAGTCATGTGACCTCTGAGGACTCAGGTGATGCTGTAGAGTTCCTCCATCAGTCATGTGACCTCAGGAGACTCAGGTGATGCTGTGCAGTTCCTCCATCAGTCATGTGACCTCTGCAGACTCAGGTGATGCTGTGCGGTTCCTCCATCAGTCATGTGACCTCTGCAGACTCAGGTGATGCTGTGCAGTTCCTCCATCATTCATGTGACCTCCGCAGACTCAGGTGATGTTGTGCAGTTCCTCCATCAGTCATGTGACCTCAGGAGACTCAGGTGATCCTGTGCAGTTCCTCCATCAGTCATGTGACTTCTGCAGACTCAGGTGATGCTGTGCAGTTCCTCCATCAGTCATGTGACCTCTGCAGACTCAGGTGATGCTGTGCAGTTCCTCCATCAGTCATTTGACCTCTGCAGACTCAGGTGATGCTGTGCAGTTCCTCCATCAGTCATGTGACCTCTTCAGACTCAGGTGATGCTGTGCAGTTCCTCCATCAGTCATGTGACCTCTGCAGACTCAGGTGATGCTGTGCAGTTCCTCCATCAGTCATGTAACCTCCGCAGACTCAGGTGATGCTGTGCAGTTCCTCAATCAGTCATGTGACCTCTTCAGACTCAGGTGATGCTGTGCAGTTCCTCCATCAGTCATGTGACCTCTGGAGACTCAGGTGATGCTGTGCAGTTCCTCCATCAGTCATGTGACCTCTGCAGACTCAGGTGATGCTGTGCAGTTCCTCCATCAGTCATGTGACCTCAGGAGACTCAGGTGATGCTGTGCAGTTCCTCCATCAGTCATGTGACCTCTGCAGACTCAGGTGATGCTGTGCAGTTCCTCCATCAGTCATGTGACCTCTGCAGACTCAGGTGATGCTGTGCAGTTCCTCCATCAGTCATGTGACCTCCGCAGACTCAGGTGATGCTGTGCAGTTCCTCAATCAGTCATGTGACCTCTTCAGACTCAGGTGATGCTGTGCAGTTCCTCCATCAGTCATGTGACCTCTGGAGACTCAGGTGATGCTGTGCAGTTCCTCCATCAGTCATGTGACCTCTGCAGACTCAGGTGATGCTGTGCAGTTCCTCCATCAGTCATGTGACCTCAGGAGACTCAGGTGATGCTGTGCAGTTCCTCCATCAGTCATGTGACCTCTGCAGACTCAGGTGATGCTGTGCAGTTCCTCCATCAGTCATGTGACCTCTGCAGACTCAGGTGATGCTGTGCAGTTTCTCCATCAGTCATGTGACCTCTGCAGACTCAGGTGATGCTGTGCGGTTCCTCCATCAGTCATGTGACCTCTGCAGACTCAGGTGATGCTGTGCAGTTCCGCCATCAGTCATGTGACCTCAGGAGACTCAGGTGATGCTGTGCAGTTCCTCCATCAGTCATGTGACCTCTGCAGACTCAGGTGATGCTGTGCGGTTCCTCCATCAGTCATGTGACCTCTGCAGACTCAGGTGATGCTGTGCAGTTCCTCCATCATTCATGTGACCTCCGCAGACTCAGGTGATGTTGTGCAGTTCCTCCATCAGTCATGTGACCTCTGCAGACTCAGGTGATGCTGTGCGGTTCCTCCATCAGTCATGTGACCTCTGCAGACTCAGGTGATGCTGTGCAGTTCCTCCATCATTCATGTGACCTCCGCAGACTCAGGTAATGTTGTGCAGTTCCTCCATCAGTCATGTGACCTCAGGAGACTCAGGTGATCCTGTGCAGTTCCTCCATCAGTCATGTGACTTCTGCAGACTCAGGTGATGCTGTGCAGTTCCTCCATCAGTCATGTGACCTCTGCAGACTCAGGTGATGCTGTGCAGTTCCTCCATCAGTCATGTGACCTCTGCAGACTCAGCTGATGCTGTGCAGTTTCTCCATCAGTCATGTGACCTCAGGAGACTCAGGTGATCCTGTGCGGTTCCTCCATCAGTCATGTGACCTCTGTAGACTCAGGTGATGCTGTGCAGTTCCTCCATCAGTCATGTGACCTCTGCAGACTCAGGTGATGCTGTGCAGTTCCTCCATCAGTCATGTGACCTCTGCAGACTCAGGTGATGCTGTGCAGTTCCTCCATCAGTCATGTGACCTCTGCAGACTCAGGTGATGCTGTGCAGTTTCTCCATCAGTCATGTGACCTCTGCAGACTCAGGTGATGCTGTGCAGTTCCTCCATCAGTCATGTGACCTCTGCAGACTCCGGTGATGCTGTGCAGTTTCTCCATCAGTCATGTGACCTCTGCAGACTCAGGTGATGCTGTGCAGTTTCTCCATCAGTCATGTGACCTCTGCAGACTCAGGTGATGCTGTGCAGTTTCTCCATCAGTCATGTGACCTCAGGAGACTCAGGCGATGCTGTGGGGTTCCTCCATCAGTCATGTGACCTCCGCAGACTCAGGTGATGCTGTCCGGTTCCTCCATCAGTCATGTGACCTCTGCAGACCCTGGTGATGCTGTGCAGTTCCTCCATCAGTCATGTGACCTCTGCAGACTCAGGTGATGCTGTGCGGTTCCTCCATCAGTCATGGGGTGTGTCTCTTAGTGGTGTGACTATAGAAGACAATTGTATATCTGACCAAAGATCTGTATTTTTTAGTTTTGATCTGCCTGTTGCCACATCAAAAGACCAATCTTCGGACCATTATTTTAGACCTGTAAATGAGGTGACATCAAATCTTTTTGCTGAAGCATATGCGTCTAGCCCTGTCTCTTCTATCATTGAGGCTTCAGAACCCTGTTTAGATATGGAAGAATTAACTGATATGTTTAACTCTCTATGCTCAAATATCATAAATGAAGTTGCTCCGCTCAGGCTTAAAAGGCCAAAACTCAGATCTCAGCCTTGGCTTAATAATGAAATGTGTGCCCTTAGAAAGGCTTGCAGGAAAGCTGAACGCAGGTGGAAGAAAGAAAAAATGCAGGTTTCCTATGAAATGCTAAAAGACACGCTCAGCAGTTACCAGCACGCAGCTAAAGCAGCTAGAACTAAATATTTTTCTGACCTAATAAGTACAACAGCGCACTGCCCAAGAGTTCTGTTTGGCACAATAAACTCTGTGCTAAACCCGACCACTCCGTCTCCAACTGAATCTACACTTTCAACATGACATCATGACTTTGCGTAAACATACACGCCACTTTCAAGTCAAGTGGCGTGTTATCTATAAGCATTTTGAGCTATCCGTGTGTATGTCCATGCCGAAATCTTTTGCGTGTATGTCTACGCCATTAAATGTCCGAGTGATTCCGCGTGTATGTGTACGCCGTTAAATGTCCGAGCGAAACGAAGCAAAATATATATCTACATCTGTGGAGCGATCTTTTTTTTCCTAGGATGGTAGGAGAACACTCATAAATGTTATTAACCCCAGTGACGGGTAGGTTTAGGGACGGGGTTGGGGTAGGTCATATATCTATATATACATAATACAGTAATATAACGTTAAGTCAAAGGCGTTGATAAACACGCTGAAAAGCGATTATGCGTGTTGATAGCACGCCAAAAATGGAAATACGAATTGGCGTGTCATACATACGCCAATGCGTGTTGATAGCACGCCAAAAATGGAAATACGAATTGGCGTGTCATACATACGCCATTTCATGAGATCAGTCTGACACTTTAAACCTGTGAGGATTTCCTGAACTTTTTTGTTAGAAAGATTGAACTAATAAGAGAAAGAATTGTACCCTCTAACACTGTTCTAGAAACCCCCATGCCATGTTCTTCTTTACTAGATCACTTTGATGCTGTCTCTCTTCTAACACTAGCAGATATAGTCAAACATTTGAAACTGTCATCTACTCCTCTGGATCCTATTCCATCCCGGCTCTTTAAAGATGTGTTTGCAACCATAGACCCTGGTATACTATCTATTGTGAATAGCTCATTATAGAATGGTGTTGTTCCACCCTGTCTCAAACAACCAGTGGTTGCTCCCCAAATCAAAAAGCCTGGCCTTGACTTCACCGATCTGAATAATTTTCGCCCAATTTAAAACTACCATTTATATCGAAAATACTAGAGAAGGTCGTGTTACTTCAAATTACGTCAGTCTTAAGTGAGAATGATATTTTGGATAACTTCCAATCAGGATTTAGAGCTAGACACAGTACAGAGACTGCTCTGGTAAAAGTGCTAAATGACCTCCTAATAGCAACTGATTCTGGGCTGGCAGCTGTTTTAATTACATTGGATCTCAGTGCCGCATTTGACACTGTTGACCATTCGATTCTTTTAGACAGGTTGGAGTGTGAGGTTGGCATGCGTGGAAGAGCGCTAAGATGGTTCCATTCATATTTACAGGACAGAACATTCTCTGTTAATTTTGCAAATGTTTCATCCTCTGCAGTCACCTTAAAATATGGCCTACCTCAAGGCTCTATTTTGAGTCCTACATTGTTCGCTCTGTATATGTGTCCTCTGGGATCTATTTGTCACCGCTTTGACATTTCTTATCATATGTACGCTGATGACACACAGATCTATCTACCTCTCAAAGTCGGAAACGAACAGTCCCTCAAGCTTTTGTTGGACTGTGTGAATGAGCTTAAAATTTGGCTGTCTAAAAACTTCTCCAGCTTAATGAAAAAAAATCTGAAATTACAATATTTGGTCCACAAAATTGCAAAGAGAAGATAGCCAATATCCTTGCTCCATTAGAAATGACGGTAAAAGATAGTGTGAGAAATCTTGGCGTAATAGTCGACTCATCGCTTAGCTTTGACAAACAGATAAACTCTGTTGTAAAGAGCAGCTTTTATCAGCTGTGATCTCTAAGATAAAACCCCTTCTCACTTTTAAATATCTGGAGGTCGTCGTTCACGCTTTCATTACATCAAGACTAGACTATTGCAACTCTCTTCATGTAGGGATCTGCCAACGTCAACTGCGCCGTCTACAGCTGGTGCAGAATGCCGCAGCCAGGCTTCTAACTGGCACTAAAAAAGGGACCACATTACTCCAGTACTACGTTGTCTTCATTGGCTACCGGTTCACTACAGGATTGAGTATAAGGTTTTATTAATGGTTTTTAAAGCTATACATAACATGTCCCCAAACTACATTGTTGACCTTTTTAGGAGCGTACAAATCAGGCAGGACACTAAGATCAACAAATCAACTTTTGCTGACAGTCCCTTACTCCAAAAAGAAGACAAAGGGTGACCGAGCCTTTTCAGTTGCGGCCCCCAAGCTGTGGAACAGTCTTCCCGCCCATATCCGGCTAGCTCACACAATAGAAAGTTTCAAGTCCAAATTGAAAACGTATCTTTTTAACTTAGCTTTTAGTTAAGTGCATTGTACAGTCTAGATAAAATTTAGTCACTTTTAGTTTTTATTATTTTAAATCCTTTCTACATTGTTCTCACTATATTGTTATATGAGGGAGTATGTTTAAGAGTGTATGGTCTACTTTCATACATGTTTTTATACATGAATGTCTTACTGTTTTGAGTTAATTGTTAAGCACTTTGGGCAACAACGTTGCTATTAAATGTGCTATATAAATAAATAAAAGTTGAAAGTTGAAGTCATGTGACCTCCGCAGACTCAGGTGATGCTGTGCAGTTCCTCCATCAGTCATGTGACCTCAGGAGACTCAGGTGATGCTGTGCAGTTCCTCAATCAGTCATGTGACCTCTTCAGACTCAGGTGATGCTGTGCAGTTCCTCCATCAGTCATGTGACCTCCGCAGACTCAGGTGATGCTGTGCAGTTCCTCCATCAGTCATGTGACCTCCGCAGACTCAAGGCTTGTTCGACTTGAACCGGCGCTGCGCAGACCGATCGGTTGATGACATCAAAGTACCGCGAGAGCGATTAGAGAGCAGACGGCTCCTTATGCTTTTGAATCGCTCTCGCGGTACTTTGATGTCATCAACCGATCGGTCTGCGCAGCGCCGGTTCAAGTCGAACAAGCCTTCAGTTGATGCTGTGCAGTTCCTCCATCAGTCATGTGACCTCCGCAGACTCAGTTGATGCTGTGCAGTTCCTCAATCAGTCATGTGACCTCTTCAGACTCAGGTGATGCTGTGCAGTTCCTCAATCAGTCATGTGACCTCTTCAGACTCAGGTGATGCTGTGCAGTTCCTCCATCAGTCATGTGACCTCTTCTGTGCTGGAGTCTGAGGGGCATTATGAGGGATAGGAACAAAGCCAGCTCGAGTCAGGACTGTGTGTGAGAGTGGAGAGAGGCATGAGAAGATATCAGCCAATACTGGACAATCACTCTTTATCATTGTGATCAGGCAGAGGAGCAGATCCTTCATCTCCCACATCTTATCATTACAACTTCACAAAATACTGGACATGCTGAAGCAATATTCTGATCTGGTATTTATTTTATTGAGCTATTCATTTTTATTATTGGATTTTTAGGGACATTCGCAATATTTTACTCCACATGGTAATTTGAGTTAATTATTCTTAGTACTATGTGCCTTTTAAATAAGTATTTTCCTTACTGTATAGCTTTCTGATTTGGTGGTTGTGGCTGATTTATTTATTATTGGAGTTGGGTGTTTTTACTGTTTGTAGTTGTGTGAGCTACTGGATGCTTGAATATCCCAAAAGCAATGGATAAAGTATTCATCAATCATCAATCAATTAATATATGTATTGTACACACACACACACACACACTTCTTCACAAGTGGAAAACATGCACTTCCAGATGGGAAGGAAGCCGCCACTTCTGCGATTCTAAACATTCCTCTGTAAAATGCTCATATGAGTCAAACATTAACCCGAAGCCTTTGACTTTAAGAGGAAAAGCTAAGCGTTGTGGAGATCCGGCTGTTCGTACACTCTGGAATGCCTTGCCTAATAGTGCAGAAGTTCAGATAAATACTGGGGAGCAAGTCCATGAAAACATTTAAAAGTTAACAAGATAATTTTATATTGAATGTGGAGAGGAACAGGTAACCAATGTAGATTATAGAACAGAGGGGTCATGTGATCAGATTTTGTGACTTGATTGATGAATGCTGAATTTACTGTAGTCTAGGGATAGTTTCAGCAGCCAGCCCAATAAGAGCGAGTTACAGTAATCGAGACGAGAGGTTATTAAAGCATGAATTATAGTTTCAGTGTCTTTAGTGCTGAGAGCAGGTCGCAGTCGTGATAATAGAACTTATATGAGTTTGAAATGTAAACGAAGAATGAAATGTTACGCTCAGATTTCTAACAATTCGAGATGGTATTAATGCAGCCCCATCAATAGATAAACTCAGTTCAGACTTTTTGTAAAAGGTATGATGGCCCGAAAACAATAGCCTCAGTATACGAGCGTATGGGACTCTCAAAGGGTTCCCGATTAATGCAGTCAACATGGTGGTGTGTGTTTCTGGTCAGAGAAACACGAGAGGGAATCCCAGTTTAACTTATTTATTCAAAGGAGGTTTGTATATGCTACTTCACAAATGTGTGGTAATCATTTACGCACTGAGAAAAAATATATACTTGGCTGAATAACAGACCAGCCGGCCAGATTTGTAACTCAGCTGCCGATGTTGCAAGCCCACAGCTGGCAGAGCGCGGGATAATACGAATCACTCAGGCATGGCCTGGGCTTTCTCACACTCACGTTTGGCATTATTGAATTTGAGTTTGCTATGAGGCCACAATTTAATGTCTGCGATACAGGTATTTAATAAGTCCAGAGGAAGAGCAGAAACGGAGCGAGCTGATATGTAAATTTTCAAGTCATCGGCATAATAATGACAGCTGAGACCATGACTACGGATAATGTCTACGGGACTTAAAAACTAATTCATTTGATCAGGCTTTTGATTGGGTCGGATTAATGTGAGTGATTTCGTTGTATGATTCATATTGGTGTCATGCAGTGTATGTTTTTAATGTTATCTCTGTACAGCACTTTGGTCCATTCTTAGAAAGTGCTTTATTAATAAATGTTGAGTAAATTCCACCTTTTAAAAAATTAGTAACTCAATTGTCCATTTTTCTTATTTTGGTAAAGACGATGCTTTTCACAATTCAATTCAACACTTTCTAACAAGACACTATTATGTTTAATTGAGATTTATTGCTGCAAATCACATGTATAAAACTGATGCATGTATTGGTGAAAAAAAACAAGCATCCATTCATTTTCAAAACCAGAGAACTGATGCGTTTATAGTGTAACATCACACAGTACATTCATGGATTACAATAAGAGCAAAGCTGAAGCACCGGTGAGGAACAGACGACTATTTGCAAAGATCCAGGACCGAAACAGAATAAGATATGAGGAAAAAAGAAAATGAGACACTGCAGACTCATGGGAAACTATCATCATCATCTTCAGCCATCTCTTTAGCAAACTCCAGATCCTGCTGTTCCCGCTCTCTTCTCTCCTGTCAACACATGCAGACAAGCTGTCAAGACGCTGTCTGTGTGTGTGTGTGTGTGTGTGTGTGTGTGTGTGTGTGTGTCTCTCTCTCTCACCTCAGCTGACTCCAGGTCCTTGTTGTACGCCTTCGGGGGGAATCTCATGGCCTGCACAGAAACGTGTGGATAACGTTAACACAACTCTAATCCCCATAGAGCGAACTAGCAGATCTCAGAGGCTCTGAATTCTGAACGACACCCACATTACACACGTTTGCACACGCACACAGACATATTCATGAAGTATATCAAATTAATAAATCCTAATTTAGAAAATGAATGTTAAATAAAAAAAACTTTCACAGGGCTTGATCCTCAGCAATGCGTGGCAATTCAGAAAGTTTCAGAAAGGCTTGAGAAAGTTTCAGAAAAAAGCATTATTGATACGATCCCCCTACATGCTCAAGATATTTGAAGGAACTCATTACTAATAATATAAACATGATATACTATATAATAACAATGATGTGTGACTGATGGGAGAAGCTCACGCAGCGCTGTAATATTCAATAACTCTGCACTTTTTATCATCATCACTTCGTCTCCTGCTTCTGCTCTTTCCTTGCTTTCTCAGTTAAACTCGACAGAAAACTTGCCTTCGCCGTCCGGGTCTGATCCAATATATCTGATAATTCTGACGTGGAGAAGACCCATACGATCTAACATTTGGATTTCGGCATAATCTACACTATGGATGTCAATGAGCATCAAAACTGTTTATCAATCAACAATCAAAATATCTACTTTTGTGTTCCACAGAAGAAGAAAGTCTTGTGGGTTTGGACTGACATGAGGATGAGTAAATAATGACATCATTTTTGGGTGAACTATCCCTTTAAACCTAAAAAAGGTACGCATCCCAGAACTAGATTCAGCCAAACCTGATGCTTATTATAAGAACAGAGTCAAAACGAAGTAAAAACTGTAAAGCTGAAACTCCATGGATCGCTGAGATTATAGGAGATCCCACAGCGCAATCCAACCGAATGGGTTCAAGACACTATACACAACTCTTTATTGCTTTAAACTATTTAGAAAGGATCTGTTCGATACGTTTGTCCTACCTTGACAGACATGTTGTGGATATCCAGACAGAAGGAGATGCGCTGGTGGAACGCCAGCTGAGGCTCTCGAGTGCTGTAGATGTCCATCGTCTCCTTAGACTGAACGTAACCTTTCTCGTGGTTTATGCTGGCCTCAATCACACCGTCACGGATGGCCTGGAGATACACTGAGTCAGTGAGTGTGTGTGTGTGTGTGTGTGCACATGATGCTGGTCAGATGAGCGGGACACTGACCTTGGCCACGATGAACTCGGCATCTTCAGGACTGTCCAGCTGCAGCTTCTGAGCGATGTCCGCCAGCGAGATCCGAGAGTACGACAGACTGATCATTCTCACCCCTACACACACACACACACACGAGAGGACGTCACACACACACACAAGAGCACGTCACACACACACGGGAGACGTCACACACACACAAGAGGACGTCA
>NW_027508796.1:330000-369521 GCF_051911475.1 Siphateles boraxobius
AATAACTCTGCACTTTTTATCATCATCACTTCGTCTCCTGCTTCTGCTCTTTCCTTGCTTTCTCAGTTAAACTCGACAGAAAACTTGCCTTCGCCATCCGGGTCTGATCCAATATATCTGATAATTCTGACGTGGAGAAGACCCATACGATCTAACATTTGGATTTCGGCATAATCTACACTATGGATGTCAATGAGCATCAAAACTGTTTATCAATCAACAATCAAAATATCTACTTTTGTGTTCCACAGAAGAAGAAAGTCTTGTGGGTTTGGACTGACATGAGGATGAGCTAATAATGACATCATTTTTGGGTGAACTATCCCTTTAAACCTAAAAAAGGTACGCATCCCAGAACTAGATTCAGCCAAACCTGATGCTTATTATAAGAACAGAGTCAAAACGAAGTAAAAACTGTAAAGCTGAAACTCCATGGATCGCACGGACGATCCGGTGCGCACCTGATCCAGGAAGCCGAGCAGGAACTCTTTGCTCACGGCGTTGGAGGTGAAGAAGCCGCTCACGGCCTTGTGGAGGACATTGGGATTGAGTCTCCGGCTGGTGGAGGGCAGAGCTCTCAGCGCTCGCAGAACAAACCTCGGCTCCTTCCCCAGGACAGCCTTCTCGATCTGCTTCACGTGCTCCTTGATATCTGCACACACACACACACACACACACACACACACGCACACACACGTCAGCGCTCGGTGCTCTAACACTGTTCTATCACATGAGGAGTGAATGTGTGTTCCTCCGATTCCCTTTAATCAAATGTAACATTTAACTCAGTTAGGGTTAGGGTTATTACTTTATTGTCCATTCTGTTTGTCTCAGAGCGGAAATGTATCTTTGACACTGGTGACATCAATACATCCACATTACTGTTTAAAAAACACATTGAACATTGCACATTAACAACACTAATACAAAACATATATCCTAAATACTATAATTAAACAATTAAAACTTTAGACTTAAGACAATTTTAAAACAAACAAACAGACAAACGCACGAGCACACCAGCGTCTGGGGTCAGCACTTGCGCATGCGCTATTAAGAGATAATAGCATCATCTCTTTTAATATACTGACTTAAACTGCTTTTCTAATTTAAAACAAGCCGTTTCATAATAAAAGGCTTATTTTATTTTGTTACATTTTATGCACGTCATCACAGCCTACATCAGCTGGGGTCCGGAAGGGCCACTAATCTAACACACCTGATCAAGCTAATCAATGCCTTCACGATTACTAGAGGGTAAAAACTAAACGCTAACCTTAACTTAACCCAACCCTAACTTAACCCAACCGGTATCTAACTCAACAACCGCAACTCTTTAAAAACACGGACCCTAACAATCATTATTATTTTGATGTAAGCATATTGTGGTTCTGGTTCTATAATGCAATATTCAATGCCATTTGAAAAATAAGTGTAAAAAGGAGTTAAACCTTATCTATTTTTATAATTATCTTTGTTATATTTGTTAAATAATTATTGTTTATTGTGTAATAAAGTTCAGTAAGTTACTAATTTCGATGACATGAATCGGTGGAGCTCTGCTTCAGTAACTCGGTCAGCTGATGAACACATGATGACAGACTGACCTGGCAATGCATATTAATGATGACATCCAATGTGTGTTTAATATTCAACAATATTATTGATCTCCTGCATTGACTCCATTATATGAGAACTGAGCTGGACGATGACATCACGGTTTTCTCCAGAGCGGCTGTTTAGATCAATTAACTCAATAACGTTTTTACAACAAA
This sequence comes from Siphateles boraxobius, assembly GCF_051911475.1. Classification (NCBI taxonomy): domain Eukaryota; kingdom Metazoa; phylum Chordata; class Actinopteri; order Cypriniformes; family Leuciscidae; genus Siphateles; species Siphateles boraxobius. Next base: position 331,776 of record NW_027508796.1, read on the forward strand.
AACGAACCAACACTGAGCTAACTTAAGCTGGACTGTGACGCTGTTTTCCTCTAGATCTGCTGTAAGTTACAGCCGATAGAAGTAAAAATGACTTCACTGACTGAGAGAACATTGTTTTAATAGCGTTTCTCGAAAGCTCTGCTTTTATGCTCTCGTCCACATAGCTTACAGCTTTGCTATATTACTGGTACCAAACTAGTGATCAGATTTAAAACACGCCTTAGTCATAATAAACAGAGCAATAGCGACAGATTAAGTTACAGAAGCCGGTGTTGTTTTGACAGCTCGTCATGTTTCCTCACGGCATCACTGATCAATGAGGTTAGTGTTGTTATGGCATAGAGCGAGATCGGTTATGGTTATGATACGTCATGTTCAGACCGTCCAGGGTTTTGGTTTTGATTATAATAATAAGTAATGTTCAGACCGTCCAGGGTGAGCTGGTCCTGCTCGCGGGGCGCGCGCTGCTCGTGCTCGTCCTCCTTCATCTCCACATCTTCCACATCTTTATCCGCGCGCGCTTTCTCGCGTTTCTTCGCCGTCGCTTCTTTCATGTTGACACTCAGATTCTGGAGTTCGGTCTCGTTATGCGATTATCAAGCATGTAAATAAGAAGCTCGCTTGAATCCACACCGCACACACTAATACAGAAGATGACTGGCAATTCTCACGGGTTGCAGTGCATTATGGGTCGCTTGTGTTCTTTCTCGTTGGTATTTCTGTGTGGATCTGATGGTGAGAGGAAAGTGCTGCCCTCTGTGGACATTCACAAAGATTACATAAATGATACACAGCAATACAATAATAACAAAAACAAAAATAGCCTAACTGAAACTGTTTCTGCACATTAAAAATATTTAGTTCCGTAATGGTTGTTACTGGTTTCATCGCGAACGATTAATTCATGCCTATATCTCTTTTTTTCCTCAATACAAAATATTTCCACGATGTCCTCACTTCTCCATGCTAACGCATTGTTTTATCATAGCTTTAATGATCATTTTATGAGCATATTTGTTTGTCTTGTGCCTTTTGCTGGATGCTGCAAGATTTATTTTGTAGTGGCAGAGACTTTCAACTTCAAGAGTCTCTCAGATTCACTCGCTGCTCTCGTACATGAGCCTGAAATGCTGAGACGCCAGTGATGATGAACTGAGCTGCACCACTGCGCCACCGTGTGGACACCAGTCAGTGTGCCAGATTGATTTATTATCAACAGATTTACCGTTTTAAGATTAGCTCCTGAATTTTCACTATCACTGTGAGTCACTACACCTCCGCGACGGCAGATGGCGCTGTGAGTCTCTGTGAGTCACTACACCTCCGCGACGGCAGATGGCGCTGTGAGTCACTACCCCTCCGCGACGGTAGATGGCGCTGTGAGTCTTTGTGAGTCACTACCCCTCCGCGACGGCAGATGGCTCTGTGAGTCACTACCCCTCCGCGACGGCAGATGGCGCTGTGAGTCTCTGTGAGTCACTACCCCTCCGCGACGGCAGATGGCTCTGTGTCGTTTGGCTGGAGCGGAAAAACTGTGAATGGAGGGAATTTTGTTGTGGATAACGGCGATGTGAGGATAAACATTCTTGTCAGGATCAAAACAAAGACAAAAAACATGTTTAAGAACCTTTTTGAGTCCTTTTCGCTGAGAGTTTAGACTCTATAAACATGGCGTGGAAGCAGTTTAAGTCACAATAATGTCGCAGTTAGAGGCGCTCCTGATCGACGCAGTCAGTGAGGCGGACGCCAGGTAACGACTGACTTTCCAACTTTAAATATAAGTGTCCATTTGTCACAAGGACTGTATCTCAGTAACTATAACGGTTTGAGTAACATTGTAGTGGCATTAGGATAACTTAAACTCCAGTGTCCTTGTAGATTTATAAAAGCTAAACAAGTAAACCATAAAACAACGCTGTCTTGCAATAAGTTAATGATTAAAACCGAAGAACATGCTTGTTTTCAGAAATGACATGTTGGGATCCAGCTGTCATCTAAACATTATTATTTTCTGATGATATTTCTGTTGGCCAAAACAACAGAAATCGGGTTCAGTGGTTTCATGAATTGCTTGTGCTCTCTAATAAATATTTTACTTAAAGTCATTATTGGTAATTTTGTACATTTGAAATGGGATGTAACAGAGCTTTTTTAAAAGGAGAAACCCTTTTTTGGAAAAGAAATGTATGAGGTGGTGAAGCAAATGAGATAATATTGAGATTATTGATACTAATCCTTTAATTATTGTAATATGTTTTGTGTTAATATCTTAAGTTAATGCTTGATCAAAACATTTACTTGAACAAAGTTTGTACTATTTTCTGTTTCTTTTAATAAATAAAATAAATGTATTTTTGTTCAGTAAAAACACCTTAATTAAAGTGTGTATTTTAAATAGTTAATTTAAAAACAAAGGTTATATGGCTTTACAGTGATAACAATAACATGATAGCTATTGTATATGATTACATAATATGATTAATATATTTTAAAAATGATGGTTTCATTATAAATATGCTGATTATCTTTAAATTATTTATATTAACCAGCTATTTATCAACGTGTGAATTCCTGTGGCTTCAGCTCCTAGATATTCTTCAGTTATTGAAAAACTGTTGATTTAATTATCTTCAACAAAACAGAAAATCATTAAAGTGTTAGTTCACCCAAAAAGGTAATTGATGCCGGCCCAGAAAGTTATTAAAGACATCGTTAAAATAGTCCAAGTGACTCAAACTTAAGTTTATCAAGCGACAAGAATACTTTCTGTGCGCAAAAACCCCCAAAAATAATTACTTTTAGTCTATTAAAAGACTAAATCAACTTTTATTTTTGTTTTGTTTCGCGCACAAAAAGTATTCTGGTCGCTTGATAAACTTAAGTTTGAGTCACTTGGACTATTTTAACGATGTCTTTAATAACTTTCTGGGCCGACAGATATCAATTACTTAGAAGCCTATATGGAGTGATCCAGCTCTCAGATTTAATCAAATTAATAATATTCAAAAATATCTTAATTCGTGTTCCGAAGATGAACGAAGGTCTTACGGGGTTGAACCAAGGTTATTTTCGTAAACGGAAACTGAAACTAAGACTAAAACTTTTGGTCAAAAAACATTTTCATAAACTGAAATAAAATTAAAAATTCATAATAAATGAAAGACTAAAACTAAACAAAACTAACAACAGTTACTGAAAAACTAACTGAAATAAAATAATAATTAGCAAAAATAAATAATCGTTTTCGTAATTAATAAGCTCTTTACTTTGGCGGAAAATCTGACCTGCGGCTGTTTAAGGAAATGCCTGATATGGCGCTTCATACGTGAAGAAGTTTCTGAGGCGATTAACCGCTGTCCTGCTGTGACGCGCTCAGTGAAGGACCGTAACGTAGAACACATGGTTAGTTATAAGCGCTGTTCATAAAGGATGCGTCTGTTGCAGTGGAATGGGAAATAACACAAGGAAATAAGAGGCAAGTTGGACTTCTTTTAACTTGAGCGCAGCATTTTTAGAATGCCGTTTCATTTGCGAGACGCGGGTGCGACAGCAAAACAAGTCCGTCAAGCACAAAAAAAACTTTAATTTAGACTTCTAGGCTAAAGTAGGCTACTGTATGTTTCAGATGTCATGTTTTCATGAAGGTTGACAGGGTGAAAGGTGCATTTAATATTTAACCACGTTGAGACATTTCCCCGCAATGTTTGGAATACCAGGACACGACACACACACACACACACACACACACACACACACACACACACACACACACACACACACACACACACACACACACACAGACTGATCCACTATCTTTGTGGGGACTCTCCATAGACGTAATGTTTTTATACTGTAGCCTCAAACAAACTGTATATTCTGTCTCCTTACAGTACACTAACCCAACCCCTAACCCTAACCCATCACCCAACTTTCTGCATTTTTACATTTTCAAAAAAAACTTTTTTGTTTGATTTATAAGCTTGTGTACCTCAATTTAGGTCCTCACAGTGACACGAGTCCCCATGAGTCTGTGTGCATTCAGGTTTAAGTCTCAACCAGGATAGAAACACACACACACACACACACACACACACACACACACACACACACACACACACACACACACACACACACACACACACACACACACACACACACACACACACACACAGGGGGGTGTTATGTACCAGTGGTCACTCTGCTACATTTACAGCTGAAAAAAGTAAACTAGGCACGTTTAACAAGATTTCATCTTTAATATGAATTAGTTTGTCTGATTTTTTCACAGTTTTTTCTTGTATACTTTTAAGTTCCATTTATTTGGTGCTTTGTTCAATCTCAAACCATTATTTTATTTTTATTATTAAGATGTCAAGATGTACAAGAGTTAACTAATCTGGGCAAACATTAAACTTTGCTGAAATTAAGCTCTCGCTTTGGTCTACACTGGAAGTGTTTTGTTTGTTCTGCTAAACTATAATTACTAAAACTAAAACTGAAACTAAATACAATTAAAACTAAATAGAAATGTCTTTGCAAAATAAAAACTAAACTAAAACTAACAAAACCATTAATGAAACTAACTAAAACTAAACTGAAATTTAAAGCAAAATTGAAAACGATATTAAAATAAAAACTAATTTAAAAAAGAAAAACTATAATAACCTTGCGTTGAACAACATGAGGGTGAGCAATTACTGACAGAATTTTAATTTTTGGGTGAACTATCCCTTTAACAAGACCTTTGTTTCAAAATATATTCTGTAATTTTATTTTATATTACTTATTTTATATTTATATTAATTTTAATTTTATATTTTCATTGGCTACATAAATCTGTAACATTTTAATAACATTAAATAATAGATCAAACTAGCGCAGAATCAGCTTTGCGCTCGCGTCAGGGATCAGCCGAAGGGAAATGCGGATGTTTAGGAAAGGGTTGCAGTGAGTTTTTGTCGTTTAGAAGAGAATAAAATCAAAGGCCTCTGTAACATATTGCCTTATATGTTGTGAAAGATGGCTTTTTAAACTTTATATTTAGACTTTTTTAATTGCCCTTTATTTGATATTTCATGCAATGGGTATTCTTCTGCAGTCAGGGTCAGTTCACAGCACTCGTGTTGGACTGTTGCATGCTGTCACGTGCAGATATGAGCATGATCTTGTTATTGTTGTGCAGGTGTGTCGAGTCTCTGCTGTGTCGGGGTGCTAATCCCAACGGGATCATCCGGGACGGTGTGGCAGCGGTTCATTTATCTTCAGGTAAAGAGTCTGAGAAAGGACTGCGTTGCCTGAAACTCCTCCTTCAGCACGGAGCCGACCCAAACCTCAGGTCGGTTACACCGTTAGACACGAGTGGTGCACTGCCATGCTATGATCATATCAGTTACACGCTAGCTTTGTAGGAATGCTTGTCTATGATTGGTCATTCACGCCGTTCAGTGTAATAATAGAATAATGCCTATGCCAAAGAAGAATTACTCAGGGATGTGATTTTTCCAGATTAAGGAGTGAAAAGGATTTTTCCCTTCCTTTTCAAAGTATCAACAAGGACGTATTTGCGTTCAGCTTGTTCACCTGCTCAATTTCGTACCTCAGTGGCTCTCGCGCTACAGTGGTATCGTTGTCAGTTGACAAGAACATCGCCGTTAGGCCACCAGTAGGGCTGGGTGATATATCGATATAAACAATATATCGATATATTTTTAAATGTGATATGGAATTAGACCATATCGCATAATAGTTCAAATTTGCGCTATGATCCTTGCTCCAAACAAGCTGCTGACTGCTTTTGTAGAAATATGTATATCGTGCATTGTTGTGCATACAACGCGACAAATACTCACATCAAATGTTAACGCAGAGGAACGGGACACATCAGTTCAGTGAGTTCACAAAAGTTCATTATTTGCATATGCTTTAAAGCCTTGCCGGTTTAACATGTCATTCACTGCTGATGCGCTGTTCTAACATGTGCTTTACTGAGCGCGAACATCCGACGCGCGCGCGCACTAAAAGCCTGTCTAACAGCGCCTGGTTACTGGACCAAGTTATCTTTCTAGTCCTATTTTGCTAATACTCTCAAATACACACAAGGTTTACATAAGGAAGGTTGGTTATGTCTAAACTGAAAGCAAACCGAGAAAATTGAGAGAAATCTGCTTGTCAAATGCGTGTATATTAGATGCGTCGTGTACAGGTCTTAAAGAGACAGTAGCCCTAATAGTAAACATGCAGCCGCTTGTCCTTAAAGGGATAGTTCACCCAAAAATAAAAATTCTGTCATTATTTATTCACTGTAATGTTGTTCCAAACCTGTATTAATTTATTTCTTGTGCTGAACACAAAAGAAGATATTTGGAAGAATGTGCGTAACCAGACAGTTGCTGGTCCCCATTGACTTCCATAAGGAAAAATGTACTATGGAAATCACTGGGGTACATCAACTGTTTAGTTACCAACATTCTCCCAAATAACTTCAACAGAAGAAAGAAACTTATTCAGGTTTAAAACAACTTGAGAGAGTAAATGATGACAATTAACATTTTTGGGAGAACTATCTATAATAAAACAAAACACAGAGGAAATCACTCACTGCTCTTGACTGAGAACTTTAATAGTAGCTTTAATAAGAATCAATGTATAATTTAAACAGTGAAGACTATATTTGGCTTTGACTGAACATTTGCTCTCACTTTGCGGAAATATATATATATATCGGGATATATATCGTATATTGATATTCAGCCAAAATATATCGGGATATGTCTTTTGGTCCATATCGTCCAGCCCTAGCTACCAGGTCTTAAACAGGCGACAACCTTTACTGCTGTCTCTTATTCATTAAAAATAATCTAATAACTTTAAGGTTAGGCTACAGGGCTAGAGCAGCACTCTTTAAAGCTGATGATACATGAGGGCAACTTTTTTGACATCTTCTTGCCCAGCAACATTGCTGGCAAGTCTGACTATGTTTTGAACGGATAGCAGCGATCAGGGCGGGTGGTGGAGTGGTGGGGGAAGAGTAGTACGGTAGTAATCTTTACTCATTACCATTGACAGCAGTGTTGCCCAGCACCATTGCTCTAAAAGTGGGCGTGGGGGGGGATCAGTATATTTTCCTGCTTTTTTGTCCTTAGCCAATCACATGCCTGATTACTGAACATTCACTTGGTACACCAATGTTTCCTACATAGCTGTGTTGAAGATGAAGTTGTTGTTTTTGTTTTTTAGGAGTAGTGAGGATCTGACTCCATTACATATTGCTGCATCTTGGGGGTGTTTTCAGAATCTCAGGTTACTCTTAAGGAACGGTGGAAACCCAAACCTCAGAGATCAAGTAAAGCATTCAGTGCATTAACATCTCCAGTATTGACCTGTATGGATAGAGGCCATCTGTATAGATCTAGACATTTAACTCTGTTTTTTAAATTAAGTGAAAGCTGAAATTGACTTTTTAATTTTTTAATTTAACTTTTTTTATACAATTGCTGAGTGAGGAACCTTATAAAAATGTTTACTGCTTTATTTCTAGGATGGGAATAAACCATCTGATCTGGCAGAACAGGAGGAGAACAGTAAATGTGCTAGTCTTCTTCAAGAGTATGAATCCCACACATCCAAAGAGGAACACGATGTACCCAAATTTCAATATTGTAAGATTTTTTGTTGTTATCGTTTAAGTTATTTATCAGGCCTTGTTCTAACACTGTTAGATTAAGGCCCCCCCACTCTGCATATTTTGTGTTTCATACCTGAATCAGCTCGTCAGGAGAGAGATCCATGAGCTGTGCTGTGTTCCCTACGCAGTTCACTGCTCCCTGTTCCCTACGCAGATCACTGCTCCCTGCTCCCTACGCAGTTCACTGCTCCCTGCTCCCTACGCAGATCACTGCTCCCTGCTCCCTACGCAGATCACTGCTCCCTGTTCCCTACGCAGTTCACTGCTCCCTGTTCCCTACGCAGTTCACTGCACTCTGCTCCCTACGCAGTTCACTGCACTCTGCTCCCTACGCAGATCACTGCTCCCTGTTCCCTACGCAGTTCACTGCTCCCTGCTCCCTACGCAGATCACTGCTCCCTGTTCCCTACGCAGTTCACTGCTCCCTGCTCCCTACGCAGTTCCCTGCTCCCTACGCAGTTCACTGCTCCCTGTTCCCTACGCAGTTCACTGCTCCCTGCTCCCTACGCAGATCACTGCTCCCTGTTCCCTACGCAGTTCACTGCTCCCTGTTCCCTACGCAGTTCCCTGCTCCCTACGCAGTTCACTGCTCCCTGTTCCCTACGCAGTTCACTGCTCCCTGTTCCCTACGCAGTTCACTGCTCCCTGTTCCCTACGCAGATCACTGCTCCCTGCTCCCTACGCAGTTCACTGCACTCTGTTCCCTACGCAGTTCACTGCTCCCTGTTCCCTACGCAGATCACTGCTCCCTGTTCCCTACGCAGTTCACTGCTCCCTGTTCCCTACGCAGTTCACTGCTCCCTGCTCCCTACGCAGATCACTGCTCCCTGCTCCCTACGCAGATCACTGCTCCCTACGCAGATCACTGCTCCCTGTTCCCTACGCAGTTCACTGCTCCCTGTTCCCTACGCAGTTCACTGCACTCTGCTCCCTACGCAGTTCACTGCACTCTGCTCCCTACGCAGATCACTGCTCCCTGTTCCCTACGCAGTTCACTGCTCCCTGCTCCCTACGCAGATCACTGCTCCCTGTTCCCTACGCAGTTCACTGCTCCCTGTTCCCTACGCAGTTCCCTGCTCCCTACGCAGTTCACTGCTCCCTGTTCCCTACGCAGTTCCCTGCTCCCTACGCAGTTCACTGCTCCCTGTTCCCTACGCAGTTCACTGCTCCCTGTTCCCTACGCAGTTCACTGCTCCCTGTTCCCTACGCAGTTCACTGCTCCCTGTTCCCTACGCAGATCACTGCTCCCTGCTCCCTACGCAGTTCACTGCTCCCTGTTCCCTACGCAGATCACTGCTCCCTGTTCCCTACGCAGTTCACTGCTCCCTGTTCCCTACGCAGTTCACTGCTCCCTGTTCCCTACGCAGTTCACTGCTCCCTGTTCCCTACGCAGTTCACTGCTCCCTGTTCCCTACGCAGTTCACTGCACTCTGCTCCCTACGCAGTTCACTGCACTCTGCTCCCTACGCAGATCACTGCTCCCTGTTCCCTACGCAGTTCACTGCTCCCTGCTCCCTACGCAGTTCACTGCTCCCTGTTCCCTACGCAGATCACTGCTCCCTGTTCCCTACGCAGTTCACTGCTCCCTGTTCCCTACGCAGTTCACTGCTCCCTGTTCCCTACGCAGTTCACTGCTCCCTGTTCCCTACGCAGATCACTGCTCCCTGCTCCCTACGCAGTTCACTGCACTCTGTTCCCTACGCAGTTCACTGCTCCCTGTTCCCTACGCAGATCACTGCTCCCTGTTCCCTACGCAGTTCACTGCTCCCTGTACCCTACGCAGTTCACTGCTCCCTGTTCCCTACGCAGATCACTGCTCCCTGCTCCCTACGCAGTTCACTGCACTCTGTTCCCTACGCAGTTCACTGCTCCCTGCTCCCTACGCAGTTCACTGCTCCCTGTTCCCTACGCAGATCACTGCTCCCTGCTCCCTACGCAGTTCACTGCACTCTGTTCCCTACGCAGTTCACTGCTCCCTGTTACCTACGCAGTTCACTGCTCCCTGCTCCCTACGCAGATCACTCCTCCCTGTTCCCTACGCAGATCACTGCTCCCTGTTCCCTACGCAGTTCACTGCACTCTGTTCCCTACGCAGTTCACTGCTCCCTGTTCCCTACGCAGTTCACTGCTCCCTGTTCCTTACGCAGTTCACTGCTCCCTGTTCCTTACGCAGTTCACTGCTCCCTGTTCCCTACGCAGTTCACTGCTCCCTGTTCCCTACGCAGTTCACTGCTCCCTGTTCCCTACGCAGTTCACTGCTCCCTGTTCCTTACGCAGTTCACTGCTCCCTGTTCCCTACGCAGTTCACTGCTCCCTGTTCCTTACGCAGTTCACTGCTCCCTGTTCCTTACGCAGTTCACTGCTCCCTGTTCCCTACGCAGTTCACTGCTCCCTGTTCCCTACGCAGTTCACTGCTCCCTGTTCCTTACGCAGTTCACTGCTCCCTGTTCCTTACGCAGTTCACTGCTCCCTGTTCCCTACGCAGTTCACTGCTCCCTGTTCCCTACGCAGTTCACTGCTCCCTGTTCCCTACGCAGTTCACTGCTCCCTGTTCCCTACGCAGTTCACTGCTCCCTGTTCCTTACGCAGTTCACTGCTCCCTGTTCCCTACGCAGTTCACTGCTCCCTGTTCCCTACGCAGATCACTGCTCCCTGTTCCTTACGCAGTTCACTGCTCCCTGTTCCTTACGCAGTTCACTGCTCCCTGTTCCTTACGCAGATCACTGCTCCCTGTTCCCTACGCAGTTCACTGCTCCCTGTTCCCTACGCAGTTCACTGCTCCCTGTTCCCTACGCAGATCACTGCTCCCTGTTCCTTACGCAGATCACTGCTCCCTGTTCCCTACGCAGTTCACTGCTCCCTGTTCCCTACGCAGTTCACTGCTCCCTGTTCCCTACGCAGTTCACTGCTCCATGTTCCTTACGCAGTTCACTGCTCCCTGTTCCCTACGCATTTGGGAAGTAATTTAATAGTAGTAATTCAATCTTTATATATTTTAGGCAGGGCAAGTTTCATAGCACATTTCATACACGGTGGTAATTCAAAGTGTTTTTAAAGCACTGAATCGCTATCAAATGAATTAGATGAATTCGATTCTTAGCATTTTTAATTGATTCTTGACCGAAAACAACAATTCACAATTCAAAAATTCGTTTCACGATCAATGCATAGAGAGAATGAGTGAATCGTTACACCTCCCTAGTAAATTGTCATATTTAAAGTGCCGTGTGGTAACTGTCTGTTGTGATGTTTAATATGAAAATAAACATAATTTGTAAAATGTAATATGACTAAATTGCGTTTATTTACGTATACTAATATTATACCGTGCTCATGTAGTGAGCACTGCATAGGGACCCTGTCAGTGCAGCTCAGTTCATGAATCTCTCTCCTTAAATACAGTTGGTTCTTTCTTAAGTGAACTTTAACAGTTGGGGAATAAATTTGCATGTGTAACAGTACATCAGATCCGTTGATCAGCTCTTAAAGAGATAGTTCACCCAAAAATGTAAATTCTGTCAGTAATTACTCTCCCTCATGTTGTTCAACCCCTGTAAATCCTTTGTTCATCTTCGGAGCACGAATTAAGATATTTTTGATTAAATCTGAGAGCTGGATCACTCCTCCATAGGCTTCTAAGGGATTGAAACTTGCCGGCCTACGTCAGACGTAGGCTCACTATTGGCCGACGCTGGTCATGTGTGTGTGAGATGCGTGTGACGTACAACACAGAAGCGCTGCGCTGTTACACTACGCTAACTGACTCGACGCCCACAGAGAAGGAAATGAATAGTTGAAATTAAAATTGTTATTTTTGGGGTTTTTTGCGCACTAAAAGTATTCTCGTCGCTTGATAAACTTAAGATTGAGCCACTGTAGTCACTTGGACTATTTTAACGATGTCTTTAATAACTTTTCAGGGCTGGCAAGTTCAATCCCTTAGAAGCCTATGGAGGAGTGATCCAGCTCTCAGATTTAATCACAAATATCTTAATTCGTGCTCCGAAGATGAACGAAGGTCTTACGGGGTTGAACAACATGAGGGAGAGTAATTACTGACAGAATTATCATTTTTGGGTGAACTAACGCTTTAAAGTGGAAGCAGCCTAATAAACCCGCTGCAGTGTGTCATCAATGTTAACAATTAAAGACAAAGAAAATTACTCCCTGCTCTTTAGTAGAGGTAGTAGGATTACTCTATATTTAATTAATACAGTGAAGACTACAGTGTTTTACATTTGCTTTTGTTATTATTTTTATTTTATTATTTAATATAAAAATATACAAAATAACACAAAGTGAAAATAAAGTGACATTTTGGGGTTATGGAAATAACAGTTAACATGGTGAATGCACAATACTAACATGAACTGTTAATGATACACGGAAACTGCTCTTGATATTTACAATGAACATCATACCTTCATACAAACCCTTTCCAGCTAACACGCAACGTACCAGTTAGGAAATGTATTTATACTTTTATTTTGAGACTTACTAATTTTGACAACATAACTACAACGTTGCATGCTTATAGTTTCTTTTGCGCTGTATAAATAGTGAAGATATACAGGGCGCGCCACCGCAATTAAAGAGTGCGCACTACGAGCACAGTATAACGGCTGACAGGACAGGAAAGGTCCTTGTCTGAGGTGAGATTTTTTTTATTTGTAACGAAAAATAACGTTATGATAAAATGACACTGACATATAACCTGACAACATCTCATCTGACCGCTGATGAATCAGGAAAACACGTTTTTTGATCTGATGGAAGTGAGTGACCCACTCAGAAGGGTCTTGCGACCCACCAGTTGAGAAACACTGCTCTAAGCTGTTCCTAATCATCTCTAATAGAGTGAATGGAATATGTTGCACATGTTGCCAAAAAATAGTTGTCCGTTCATGGTACTTTCTTATCTGTTGATTTTAATACTTAACATAGGCCTACATTGCTGTTAAGAATAGCTAAAATACCCCCTTGAGTCTGTTTAAAGCCTTCTATTTGTCATGTTGTCATTTATTTTGGCCATCGGTATTGGTGATGGCTATTGGTCGATACTTGTTTCAGTGATCGGTGATCAGACCCTAAAATCCTGATTGGAGAACCCTTAACAAAATATGTAAAGGGTGATTCTGCCAGGATCAGAATTGGGAAGCACTGTTTTAAAAGTAGTGTTCCATCAAACTCAAAGATAATACATTGTTTTGTCTATTGTTTGTCTATGGAGAACAAATTATACTATCATAATATTCTGTATTCTTCCTTTTTTATAGCAATCCTTTCTGGCCAGTCCATGAGTGACAGTTCGTTCAGTCCAGAAGCGTCAGTGCTGATTCCTCCTGGAGCAGAACCACTGAGCAGCACACGACTGTCCTCGCTTTCCAGACACAGTGGAAAACCTTTGAACAGAGAAAGTCAGGCTTTCTGGCTCTCAGATATGTCAGATCTCGAGTCACATGATTCTCATATTTGGAATAATGGTGAAATTTGTAAAGAGTTACCCATATTGACTAGTACTTGTCTTTCTGTAGTGGACAATAAGGCCAATCCAGGGTTAATATCTGAACGTCAGCATCAAGTCACAGATAGTGACTGTGATGTTTTGCAGTCTCAGAATATCCCTGTTTGCTCTCAACAGGAAAACCGGAGGAGTGTCACCTTCAGAGGAACCATTGATTATTTGCCCATTATCGGACAAGATGATCATCTGCAGTTCTCTCTCAATCAGTCTAGTGATCTTACAGTAGATCTTTCCGAATACCCTGATTTCCTAGATAATAAACGTATGGCTACCGTGTTACAGAATCAGGGAATCGATGTCACGTATCCCGATGATGTTTTCATTTTTTCCAAAGAAGTCGACACATTGGAAGATGAATTTGATAAGACTGTTGTGGGGCCTGTACCACTTGATGATGATGATGATAATGAAAATGATGATGATGAATTTAAGAGCATCATCCAGCCCCTCATTAGTAGTGGCTCTAGCGAGTACAATAGCTGTGGCAGCGAACCATACCAGAGCCCAACTGAAGGTTCTGTGGAAAATGGGTTGCCCAGTACTAAAGACAATGGAAATTCTCCTTTGACCAAACCCTGTGCCCAGAAATCCGAATCGACTGTAGGACAGAGTGGGTTAGTTTTTAGTGTTAGAAATGCACGCCTTTCCTTTGTTGGAGATGGAAACGGACACCTACCAGAAAGAGTCAGGAGTCATAATGAAGAAGCGAGTTTATCTGCAATTGGCGGAAACACTGGTAAAGTTGAGGTGGCCAGTAATGAAACTGATATTCCAAGTCCATTTGTCACTGGAAGAACAAGGTCCAGATTGAGTCGTCATTCAGAGAGAATGAGCCAAAAACCGGCCTCCTTAGAAACCAGCTCTTGTCTGTTTGAGCAGACGCTACCCAACGTTACCCGTTTGCGACGCAACACAGTTAAGTCACCATATGGTACGTCAAAGCACAGTCTTGACGAAGATGGTTTCAGTGGAGAAAGGAAAATGGAGGATGTTGACTCGCAGTTGAGCTCTCTGAAGTTATCTGTGAGCTCAGATGGCCAAAGCCAAGCTGACACACAAACGTTATCCGAGAGCATGGCTGATACAGTCTTAATTTCTGAAAGGAGTGTTGAATCACAGTTGGAAACGAGTGCCAGTGAGGCTGGTAATAAGGGAATCACTCCTGTTTGTTACAAAGGGTTAGTAGACCATTTGACTGATGTGCAAGAAGTGAAGCAAACCACAACAGAAACGCTACAGTTCATCCCTACTGCTGTAGGACACAAAGAGTCCTGTGTTACGTGTGGACTTACTTCTCAAGGGTCTTTGCCATTTCAGTTAAATAACTCAGAATCTCCTTCCAGTTTGATGTATGAATCCCCCAAAGCTCAGAAGTATCCATGTGCTAATTCAGGGCGCTCTGGATGTACTCCTCGGTATAGCATGAGCCGACTGTCAGTCCACTCTTCGCGACAGACACTGGCAAACCTTTCTTGCACACTTGGTGGACAGCCTTTAACTACTGATACCGATGAACTTGTGGAATACCTTTATACTGACACTGAAGAGGGCCATAAGTTCATTGAGACCCATGTTCCTCCAACGGCCAATACCTCCTTCAGTTCTAGCATAAGCACCAGCAACTCTGAAGACACACTTCTTTATGATTGGCGCTCGCTTCAGCTCGGGTCTACAAGTCCAGACCGTGACATAGAAAGCCGTCGTCCCAAACAGGATGATGTTGGAGTAAGTGGTTTAACCGACAAGGAACTCAGAAACAAGTTAATTGAAATGGGAGAAGATCCTGGACCCATAAACAGTCAAACCCGGCCACTGTACGTGCAGAAGTTGAAGAGATCCCTTCAGAACCCCAGAATCCCTCTAAGCCCCACTAATTTCAGTGGTAAGTACACAAAATAAAATGCATAACATGGCATAAAGCCAGGGTACTCAACAGGTGCCCATCTGGCACATGAGCTTTTACGTGATTTTATTATATTTGGCCCTCAAAGGTCACAGGCTTAATCAGGCTTTTAATTTTGTGGTACATTCATGAGGAAAAATATATTCTCAGTTTGCGCCACCTATTGTGCAGGCGTGAATTAGATGAAGGCAAACAATCGTTTCGTGTTCAGTTTGAAAGCTCCGTTCATCAGCGATTCGCTATTTATCGCGTCACGCTCAGTGTGAAAGGGCCTTTACATTTCATAAAAATGAATCTGTCAAACTATCTTAATATTTTGTTTATCAATGATGATAAGTAATTGTAAAGTAAATTGGGCCTCAAAAGTTGAGTTCCTCTGGAATAAAGAGTAGATGATCAATGTTTGCATATAAATGTCATACTTTATCATGCATTTCTTTCTCAGCTGCAGGTTACAGCCCAGAACTGGATAATGCGCTTCACAGATTCCTGCTTCCTAACTGTCAAGCTGATGAGCTCGCTCTGTGTGAGCAGTTTGATAAGCCAGATCAGAATAAGAGATGGCGTGAGGGTTTCATTAAGTCCAGCTTTAACTACCTGCTGCTTGACCCACGGCATGTATTTTCTTTCACATTTTATTGCCTTTGTTCGAATAATGACTGTTTCTTTTTATTGTTTACTGACATTTTCTCCCACTGCTGTTTTATAGAGTGACAAAGAATCTACCATATCGAAGTCAATCCATGATCCCAAAAGAATGTTTTCTGACGTTCATCAATGCGGTTTTCTATGTTGGGAAGGGCAAGCGTTCTAGGCCGTACAGTCACCTCTATGAAGCTCTGGAATATTTCAAAGGAGACAAGACCTCCAAGGTCAGATGTGTCCTTATTTGATTTGATTTCATTCTTTTTGTGTGATATTTAGTCAATGATGAATGAAGAGAAAAATGGTATTTGGAATGGAATGAGCAGAAATAACCATGGATACATTGGTATAATTTCCAAAAGTCAGTAATTTTTTCACAAAAAGCCAAAGCCAGACAAATAAAGAAAGGGAAAAAAGAAAATTCAAATGACGTCGGGAAAAGGAACCTTCCCGTTGGGAAGTTACAGAACCAAATAAAACCAAATAATTCCCTTAAAGCTACTCCTCAAGCCCTCTAATGGCTCGTTTCCACTGAGCGGTACGGTACGGTACAGTACAGTACGGTTCGGGTCGGTAAACCATGATCCGGCTAGCGTTTCCACCGCCAACAGTACCCTTAGTTGATAGGCGTGGTGTTTGCCGGAAAGAAGCGATCGACGTCATTTTCGCGCGAAGAAGAAAGCGACATAGTAAACAACAATGGATGACATCCAGCAGATCTTGTTTCTTGCTTCTCGGCATGTTTGTCACAAGAAACAAGCGCCAGCATTAGGCGTTTCTCAATATCAAGTAGCCTATGTGTAACGAGGTTAAAATGGTTGTATTTCACATGATTTTTCTGTTATTATACAATTTGGTATCCAACACAACGCAGACTAAAGCAAACGGTTACATATGCAAAGTCCGACTAAGAAGAATGACTCCCGTGGACGCGAGTCCGGTAATTCTGCTAATGGAACAGCGCGTTTTTGAAAGCGCCACTCAGCTCGCTCTGCTACTCCGGTTATCTCTGTATGTACATTAGGCAACAATAAAACAAAATATTTTATAATACACCACTCTGCTTCTTTTTGATTTCATTTAAATACATTTTAAACATTATAAGCACACAAATGTAGTTTAGGGAACGCATAGCCTATTGATTAGGCTATATTCACTGCATGTATACGGTAGCCAAGTCAAGTCATCCTCATTTATATAGCGCTTTTAACAATGTAGATTGTTTCAAAGCAGCTTTACAGAGATAAACGTATAATTTAAGGTAACAGAGATTGGTTTGGTTTTATAGTGGTTCTTGAAAAATGTTTTTTCCTGCTAAAGTTAGTTTTGATTGATTCACTTCCGTCCAAATGATCATTTGTTATTAAATTAGGGGCCGCTAAGACGACACCGTTCTCTCTAAACAGACTTTAAACGTGAATCTGTGATAGACACTGATGGCGTTTACATGCGCATTAAGAATTGATTCTATAGTTATGTGCGTTTGAATATATGTGCGCAGGTTTGTAATTCCTTACAAACCATGCCTAAACAAACTATTTGTCTTGTCTATAAATTTTGATGCAGAATTTTATTTTATCTTATCACTTTGGGTAGTTACGCGAACCGAAAAACTCCACAAGGCTTTATCTGTAGAGTGGTATAGGGATCCTCCATAGGGAGAGGCTAGTTGGCACTTCAGCACTGCATTGTCATCGGGTCCAGGCGAAAGTCCTTCGTCAGATCTGGATCCGGCCTGGATCCGGCAGGCTACGGGAAAACCTCGGGATAAACAAAGACACTAAAATTAGCGTAGATGCCATTCTTCTTATGATGTAACGAGTACATCAGGATTTAAGGGAAATGTTCCCAGTTCCTGCTGACCTAATCTAAGCAGCCTAATATTGAATTATAGCAGTCTATAGAGTGTTATGTGAATGCTAGGTCAAAGAGATGTGTTTTTAGTCTAGCTTTGAACTGACAGACTGTGTCTGCTTCCCGGACAATGTTAGGAAGATTGTTCCAAAGTTTTGGTGCTAAATAGGAAAAGGATCTACCGCCAGCAGTCGATTTATATATTCTAGGTATTATCAACTGGCCGGAGTTTTGAGATCGCAATAGACGTGAAGGACTATAATGCGTTAAGAGCTCGCTCAAGTACTGGGGAGCTAAACCATTTAGTGCTTTGTAAGTAATCAGCAATATTTTAAAATTTACATTTTATTTTTTATATATATAAATTTATATTTTATCAGCATAACAGTGAAAGCTAATTCCATCTTTCCTAATGATATCTCCTAAAGGTAGCATGTACAGAGTGAACAGCAGCGGTCCTAGCACTGATCCTTGTGGTACGCCATACTGAACTTGTGATCGATAAGACATCTCTTCATTTACTGCTACAAACTGATAACGGTCAGATAAATATGATTTAAACCATGCTAATGCAATTCCACTAATGCCAACATAGTTTTCTAGTCTATTTAAGAGAATGTTGTGGTCAATGGTGTCAAATGCAGCACTAAGATCAAGTAACACTAATAGAGAGATACAACCACGATCGGATGATAAGAGCAAATCATTTGTGACTCTAATGAGAGCTGTCTCAGTGCTATGGTGCGGTCTAAATCCTGACTGGAAATCCTCACAGATATCATTTCTTTCAAGAAATGAACACAGTTGTGAGGATACTGCCTTTTGTAGTATCTTTGACAGAAAAGGTAGATTTGAGATCGGCCTGTAATTGACTAATTCTGTAGGATCAAGCTGCGTTTTTTTAACAAGCGGTTTAATCATAGCCAGCTTAAAGGTTTTTGGTACGTATCCTAGAGACAAAGACGAATTAATGATGTTAAGAAGAGGATCTATGACTTCTGGAAGCATCTCTTTCAGTAGTTTAGTCGGTATAGGGTCTAACATACATGTTGTCGATTTAGATGAATTAACGAGTTTGCAAAATTCTTCCTCTCCTATGGCAACAAATGAATCAAATTTTACCTCAGGGAGACTATAATGCACTCCCTGATGTGATGCTGTAGTAGACGGTTCCATGAAATCCGAAATACCTCTAGTTTTGTTTTCTTCCAGTTGCGCTCCATTTTTCTGGCTGCTCACTTTAGGGCCTGAGTGTGTGTGTGTGTGTGTGTGTGTGTGTGTGTGTGTGTGTGTGTGTGTGTGTGTGTGTGTGTGTGTGTGTGTGCTCGTTGTACCACGGCGTTGGACTATTTTCTTTAATCTTCTTTAAGCGCAGCGGAGCAACTGCGTCTAAAGTGCTGGAAAGGAGAGAGTTAAAAGTTTCTGTCGCAATATCGAGTTCTTCTAAGCTATCTGGGATGCTGAGACGATGAAACTGATTAGGAAGATTATTGATAAAGCAATCTTTAGTGGCAGAAGTGATAGGTCTAACATATTTATAACACAGAGTTGGCTTTGCAGCCTTGGCTAAATGTAATTTACATGAGACTAGATAATGATCTGAGATGTCGTCGCTCTGCTGCAGAATTTCAACAGCATCAACATTTATTCCATGTGATAATATTAGATCTAGAGTATGATTATGACAATGAGTAGGTTAGGCCTGTCACGATAACAAATTTAGCTGGACGATAAATTGTCCAAGAAATTATTGCGATAAACGATAATATTGATAATAAAGTTGTTCTGAGACCATTTTCATCTAAAATAATGATAATGGCATAATAATGCAGGTACACCTTTTCAAAGATCAATAAACTTTATTTCTAAAGACTATTTAAATGAACAAAACAACCAAAAACAATAAAAGCAATGGACTCTGTCTCTGTTAACAAAAAATGCACTTACCAATGTGTGACTTCTGTTCACACTGAGAATCATATCATGTACTGTGTGAACATGCGTCTCATATGAGTAGGTGCTCTAGTTCGTGTGTGTGTGTGTGTGCTCTCGTCTCATATGAGTATGTGCGCGGAGAGTTTGTGTGTGTTCCGTCTCATTGAGTTTGTGCGCGAGTTTGTGTGTGTGTGTGTGCGCTCGCGTCAGTATGTGCGTGGAGAGTTTGTGTGCGCGCGCGCGTCTCATATGAGTGTGTGCGCGAGTTTGTGTGTGTGCGCGCGCGTGTCTCATATGTGCGTGGAGAGTTTGTGTGCCACGCGTGTCTCATATGAGTAGGCTATGTGCGTGGAGAGTTTGTATGTGCGCGCATCTCGTGTGTGTAGAGTTTGCGTGCATGTGCGTGAGCGACTTTAGGTGTGTCGTTGTGCATTTCATATGTATTTGTTTGAGCATTCAGCAGTATACATGCATGTTTGACTACTTAATATATGTGTATGCAAGTGTTTCATATATGTGTGCATGAATTAAGTTTGATTTAAGCCCTAGACGGCGCCTCATATGAGGGTAAGAGAGCGCCCGCGAGAGAGACGAGCGAGAGGTAGTGCTTGCGCTACAGCGCTCTGCAATCAAATACGATTGTAAATAGGCTCAGTAAAAAAAAAAAAAAAAAAATTAAAAAAAAACTTCGAAAATCAATGTGTGGCGGTCAGCGTTGATATCGTCATCCAGTCTCTTTGGTAGAGAGAGAGACGAGGAAAACAAACAAGCATGCACATGGAAATTATCGCGGCCGGAAAAATTAGAGCTCATTTTTTTTATCGTGCGATTTATTGATTATCGCGACAGGCCTAGAGTAGGTCCTGACACGTGTTGGCTAACTCCAATAGAGTTAAGAATGTCTTTATATGCCAATCCCATTGCATCTTTTCCATTATCTACATGTATATTAAAATCGACAACAATTAGGACTTTATCTGCAGTCAATACTAGGGGTGACCCCGAATAGTCGAAGATTCGATGCTTCGATAGGAGGAGCCTGATTCGACTACCAATCTCACGGTCGAATCTTCGCAGATGTGTTATTAAACGAGGATTATGTCATTTTGGCTATATGAGTGTGCTCAATGTCTGATTTCACATACTGGTTTTCTGTCAATACGTTAATATACAGCCTATTATGATAATGCTGTCAATAAAAATGTGCAAAGAAAGAAGCTTTTAATAAATATTTTGTAACGTGCGTGCAGCGTGAATAAATCCAAACACCCCGTGACAGATTTAAGTTTCACTTTCGATCTGTGACCGACAGAGGAGCGTCTTGTCGGCAGGATTTAAATCTTTAAAAATGTCTGGGATAAGAAAATCTAAATGCACACCATCAGAAAGGATATTCTCCAAGGCTGGATTTTCATTTTCATCAGGAAAACCATGATCGCACTTCTGCTGGCCAACGTTAACAGGTTGGTTTTCCTCGGGACGTTCTAAAATGCTTAACGTGAAAAAAGCTTTTAAAACGCTTAAATGGCACTTTTACGTGCTTAATGTATGTATACAGTAGGCTACACACCTTAAGAAACCATTCTATGAGCAGATAAGCAGATGAACCCAGAATATGAACGCAACGCGTTTCTCCTATAGAAAGTCACGTAGGCCTAAAGCTTTTTCTTTAACTGTTTTCTATGGGAGGAAAATGCTTAACGTAGCCTATAATAAAACGCGCTGCGTTCATATTCTGGGCTCATCTGCTTTTCTGTAGGCTATATAGTATGCTTTATTAATAAGGTGTGTACAGAATTTGATATTTTAATTTAACAGTTTTAGGACAAAGCCGTTAAGCGTTTTTCACGTTAAGCGTTTTAGAATGTATTTTATCCGCGCACACAATTTGAAAAGACTCAAACGGACACAGGCCGAGTGAAAGACTGGATTTTGTTTTTTCGATCAGGTATGGGTACAAGTGATTTCAAAACATTTCTAAATTCTTCTAACATTTCTAAATTCTACGCCCCTGCTGTGAACATGTTTAGCTAAAAAGACTGCCGCTCCAGTTTAGCGTTTATTGTTGTTTCTGCAGTTAAAAAGACAAAGTTGACAATCCTGGCCATACTTTCGTTATTTTAATAATTTCTTTATTTTTATTTTATTAATTGATCACTCAGGGTGATCTAATTTAACTATCTGTGACTTGTGTTTTGAATATTTGTTCCCCTGCACTTTAGGCATTTTGCACACATTTGTTCTGCTTCTTGTGGCTTGATTCTGACTTATTTCGTTTTGTATTTTTATTTATTATAAATGTATATTGTGTTCTTAATTGTTGATTATTTTTCCATGCATCGATGTTGCGCTGTAGGCCTACTTAGAGCATGCTCATACAGGCAATTCAGCCGATTTAATTTGCATGTGAAATGCAAATCCTATCTGCAGTGTGGCCTTTCTGCAGTTATTTATGTTATTTCTTAGTTTTATTGATCCAAAATCTTTTTATACATTTTCTTCTATATCTTTGTGTGATGTTCTGTACATCGCGGCTTTAATATGTTAAAGCCCCGCCCCCTCCCCAACACCACACACATGATTCGACTATTAGTCGACTATAGGCAGGACTTGACGAATCTGATTCGACTATGAAAATCCTTAGTCGGGGACACGCCTAGTCAATACTAATTCTTATAGAAAGTCAGCAAATTCTTTGATAAAATATTTATGGTCCCCTGGTGGCCTGTATACAGTTGCCAGCAGAATTCTCAAACTTGATTTATGGTTTACATTATATATTTTTACATTAAGCACCAACACTTCAAAAGAAGTATATTTAAAACTAGATTTTTTAGTGGTTTTGAAAATATTACTATAAATTACAGCAACACCTCCCCCTTTGCCTTTCAGGCGAGGTTCATGTTTATAACAGTAATCATGGGGGGTGGACTCATTTAAAGTAATGTAATCGTCTGGTTTTAGCCAGGTTTCTGTCATACACAGCACATCTAGGTTATAATCTGAAATCATATCATTAACTATGAGCGCTTTTGAAGTAAGGGATCGAATATTCAGCAACCCAAGCTTTATCGTTTGCTCATCTGTATTATATCTATTTTTTATTTGTTGAATATCAATTACATTTTTAACCTTAGATCGGTTTGGACGTTTTTTGGATTTCCAAATTCGGGGAACAGACACAGTCTCTATATGATGATAGGTGAAAAGAGGCTCTATGTGAAAGAGGCTCTATGTGATGGGATTTATAGCCTATAGCATATAGGTAGCCTATATATTTATAACAAAACTAAATATAAAACACAACCCTGCCTCTTTTCGTTTAAATTTAAAAAATATTAAACATAGTCCAGGCAATATGTGCATTGGTACAAATGTTGTAATAAACAACATTACAGATGATTTTGTAATAAAATAAAAAATTACAAAACTCTTTTTGTTAAATTTCAGTTTTATCAAAAATAGCCATTATAAAAGTATAAGTAAAAGGTACAAAAAGCTATACAGTAAAGGTTTAATAACATGAAGCAAACAATAGCAAATATACAAATTCAGCGCTCAAATATATGAAACTTCACTTAGCCTTCTGCCAAAACTATTGGCCAGGGAACGAATTATAGATTCACTAGACCAAAGATCGCCTGTTAGGTCTATACAACACGTATTATATCTCATGTTTAACCACTACAGAGACGTCATAGTCAGCGGCAAACATCAGAACGACTAGCCGAGGAAAGGCTGTTCCAGGCGGGGTACATGTGCGCCGAGCGCCCGGTGATTGCTTGGAATGGATCTCAGTCAAATTATCATAAATATATAAATAAACCATAGATTTGAGCTTTAAAAAACTACATTCTCGCCTGAAAAACTCTTAAAACTACATTTCGTGACACAATAACAGTAGTATTATATTTCAACTGTATATTAAAAAATGGCGCTTCTAATGCCCTTGTGGCACGCGCAAATGACGATACTCTGTCAACCAATCAACGTTCTGCAGTGAGTCTAGCTTCACCTTTTAGTACCGTACCAGTGTGTTAGGTACCCCAACGGAAGGGTACCCAAAAAGTGGTACGGTACGGTTCGGCTTTTTGGTACCATTCACAACTTTTGACAGTGGAAACGCGAAAAATTGCGTACCGTTCCGAACTGTACTGTACCGTACCGCTCAGTGGAAACTACTGAAAGAAAAATGTGAAAAATAAACCGAATTGTTCGTTGTATGTGATGCCATAAATATCCTACTCTAGCTACAGAAAACAAAAATACAAGGGATTCCGCTCACTCCTTACCTAGTGTGTCTAACAGAGATGGGGGACTCGAGTCACATGGCTTGACTCGAGTCAGACTCGAGTCGCAAATTTAAGGACTTGAGACTTGCTTGACTAAATTAAGAAAATGACTCGACTTGACTTTGACTTGAGATCCAATGACTTGAGACTTGACTTGACTTGAACTGTATGACTCGAGAATGACTTGATATACATTTATCATCGCAACATCAATTGATGAACAAAATGAAAGCAACGGAACCATTGACGCCAGTCATCAGATTCTGCGAGATTGCGTGACACTGCACAAGCCCAGAAAAAACATACATCGCGGTGAGCGCGCTAAATACAAAAACATCTCCCAGCATCGTTTCTTTTTGGATATAAACACTAGAAATTGACTATATTCATACAAGAAGATTTGCTGTACGCATAATAACTGGCAAGGGATATCGGACACGACCATCACAACCTCGAACAGTCGAACTTCATTCACCACGTCTAAAAGTAAGCTATGGCTTGTTTAACCTGTTTGTTACAGTTAATTTGACTATCTTTAAATCGAGAATATTGGTCAAAACAGCGTGCCTCTTTATACACAATTATGTTTTCAAATGTAGCTTAATGTTGTCAATATTCAAATGATAATTAATGATGTCATATGTTTCGTATAACATTTGCCACATTTCTTTTTAAATCATGCTTTAAAGCCAAATATGTCGTTCTTTCCAATGACAAAAAACAACATAG
The DNA here is from genome assembly GCF_051911475.1 of Siphateles boraxobius. NCBI lineage: Eukaryota > Metazoa > Chordata > Actinopteri > Cypriniformes > Leuciscidae > Siphateles > Siphateles boraxobius. The sequence continues at coordinate 356,342 of NW_027508796.1, forward strand.
AAAACTGTTAATGTTTTGTCGTGTTTTATGTTTCTCTTAAAGCAGGGTTAGATGTTATCAGGGGTTACATCTATTAGATGTTATCAAAATACCAGCAGAATTAATATTGCACCCAAAATTCAAAATGTGGTGGAAAAAAATGCCTTTGAGTTATTTTCAAAATTATAATATATGATACTAAAAAAATATTTCCAGAATATGGACGCGATTGCAAATGTGATAATGATTTTATAAAACAGTTCAGTAAACAAAGAGTGAATATTGTGATGTGACATTTAGACATAGCCTAATATTCCAAATATTTTCTCTTTTTGCTGGATTTCTCCAAGACAATAGTTCCAAACAAGCCACAGAAAGAGTTATGCGTATTTGTGATTCAGTGACCGAGTTGCTCAGTTCCAGAACGAATCTGCCGTTTTGAACATTAGTTAAATGAATCCTTCTATGACTCGTACATCAATCTTTGGTCGCAAAGGAATTATACTTGAATTGTGAATTGTTTAATACCTTTTAATGGTCTTCTGCAATGTTTGAGGGATATTTATTTTTTCATGCTTTAATGTTGGCCTAATTTCAGTTACATTTAGAAATTTTATTGTAGTAACCACTCAGCTATATGTGGAAATGCATATATAAAAAAAAATGTTGCAAATAAAACCATAGTCCACAACTTCTGTAGTTTTAACTTATTTTAATATATAAATTCAGTGAAATCGTCAAGCGTTTGTATGACTTGCCAGTGACTTGTGACCCAAGCTACGACTTGACTTGCTTGACATAAGGCAGTGACTTGACTTGACTTGACTTTATAAAACATTTACTTGGACTTGCTTGAGACTCAAAGGTTAAGACTTGATACTTGCTTGTGACTTGCACATGTGTGACTTACTCCCACCTCTGGTGTCTAACACTTGACCTTACTATCCGCACAGTGTATATCGCGCATCTGCATACCTGTTCTCTTTTCCACCACAAAAGAACAACAGACTCTGTCAAATAGTGCCATAAAGCCCAGACAATAAAGTAATGAGTGATAGATTCACAGAATGGGATACGATAAACAAATGATGACAAAAGGTACATAACTCAAACAACTCAAAACACACACAAGGGATGCCATACAATAATTTTGTGAATTTATATTATTATTATTATTATTAGTATTCATTTTTAAATGTAATCATTTAAATTATTACATTTAATTTTATATGTAATGGCAAAGGCCCATTTTCAGCATGGCTTGAGGGCTTGTGTTGCTCGACCTTTCTCTTTAAAACACGCCAAAGGTGTTCTTTTGGATTCAAGCCAGGCAGCACTCTTGGCTAGGTCATATTTTTTCTTTAAAAACTCTCGCATGATTTTGGCAGTGTGCTTTGGACCATAATGAATATTCCTTCTCTGCCAGAAAATCTGTCTGGTGATTGGGAGTCACCTTGTCAACAGTATTTTAGTCTGGCATTGATGGTGCATCTATAAAAGTCATCTTCGCAACACTGCTTGCAACCATGCAGCCCCATATCAAAACTTTATTTATCTGAAGCATTTATCATAAGGCCCTTTTAAATTTCATTATTTATTTGTATAATATGTGTAGCCTTTTAAACATTGGTAACAGTATGTCAGAATGGGCTGTCTGTATGATTACTCATGCTTGCAGTTTAACACATAGTGATTGTTTTATTGTTCATACCACAATGGTGAATAGGTGTGTATATAAATGTTATCATATATCATCTTGAAAAAGACAAATAAAATTGTCTCCATTTTAAATTCACAGCAATATATTAAATAATTTCTATAATTAAAAAAATATATAAATCTATCGTAGTTATACAAATTGACCAGATCTATGCATTTATTTCCATTCAAAAGCGATTGAAACAGATAGAAAAAGATTAGGCTTAAAAGATCTCTTATCCTGTTTTCCCTCTTGTGACCATATTTGATGTTCTGTATTAAACTTCTTGAGTAAAAAGAAACACAACACAACTCCTTGTCCGTTTTAGTACCGTTCTTGCTCATGGTTCTTAATATTAATCATAAATTCTATGATGGTATTTTTCTCTCGGTGTCTCTAGAAACTCAGCTCAAAAGTGCAGCACATCCTGCAGGTCTGGAACGCTGGGCACGGAGTAATATCTCTGCACTGTTTCCAGAACGTCATCGCTGTGGAAGCGTACACGCGTGAGGCTTGTATGGTGGATGCCATTGGTAAAGAGATCTGAAAACGTCTGCTTGGATGGTTATAAATGTTTTCGCAAACACATTTCCATCTTAATGTCATAATTGTTCACATGTTGATCTTCTATTAGGGCTGAAGATGCTCACAAACCAGAAAAGAGGAGACTATTATGGTGTTGTGTCAACTTGGTCTGTGCGGAGGAAACGGGAGTTAGGCGTTCACCTGCTTTATCGGGCGATGCAGATCTTCTTAGCTGAAGGAGAACGACAGCTCCGACCCGCCGACATCAGATGAACCGTAGACACTGCGGCATTACACAAACTCTAATAGTGAAGCATACGCTTTTGAGCACTATTTCAATAACACTGACATATTGCTATTGTAATAATAATACATATCAGCATGTTATCATTTAATGAGGATCAGCAGTTCAAATTGCAAAATTTTATTAAATGTTTTTTTAAACTCATTGCAATGGTTATTCCACTATTCTAATGCAAAAAATGAGCAGCTGCGGTGGATAATTGCAAATGCCATTACATAAATCATTTTGACAGTTTTTAAATCTATCCATTTTGTGAAATTAGGTCTTGGATATAAATCTGTAAAATTTGTCTTTTTTAGTTTTTATATGACGTGTGTCAGAGCTGATTGTTAGCTGATTAAGATAGTTGTTTCTACTTTAGAATTTCTTCATTACGTAAATAAAAAAGTGAAAGAATATTTCTGAGTTGATTATTTAATGTAAGACAAAATAGAGGAAAAAATGTATTTGCTTTATCCTAAGTGACTTACATTCATTTTAATGTATATATATTTTTTTATCATTTCATGTTTTCTCTGGTAATTAAACCTATGACATGCATGCTATCACCTTGTTTTACTGTTTGAGCAACAGGAACCCATTGGTGTTTAATATCATTGTTCTTAAGTAGATTGTCGCATACATTTGTACAGAAACTATATATTATATCAGACTTCAGGTGATCTCCCATCTCCATTACTCAGATTGGCCTTGCCCCTTCCATGAAGTCACTATCACTACTTTCACTATCACTACTTTCACTATCACTGCTTTCACTATCACTACTTTCACTATCACTGCTTTCACTATCACTGCTTTCACTATCACTACTTTCACTATCACTGCTTTCACTATCACTCCTTTCACTATCACTGCTTTCACTATCACTGCTTTCACTATCACTACTTTCACTATCACTGCTTTCACTATCACTACTTTCACTATCACTACTTTCACTATCACTCCTTTCACTATCCCTCCTTTCACTATCACTGCTTTCACTATCCCTCCTTTCACTATCACTGCTTTCACTATCACTGCTTTCACTATCACTACTTTCACTATCACTGCTTTCACTATCACTACTTTCACTATCACTACTTTCACTATCACTCCTTTCACTATCCCTCCTTTCACTATCACTGCTTTCACTATCCCTCCTTTCACTATCACTGCTTTCACTATCACTGCTTTCACTATCACTCCTTTCACTATCCCTCCTTTCACTATCACTGCTTTCACTATCACTGCTTTCACTATCACTGCTTTCACTATCACTCCTTTCACTATCCCTCCTTTCACTATCACTGCTTTCACTATCACTGCTTTCACTATCACTACTTTCACTATCACTGCTTTCACTATCACTACTTTCACTATCACTACTTTCACTATCACTACTTTCACTATCACTACTTTCACTATCACTGCTTTCACTATCACTACTTTCACTATCACTGCTTTCACTATCCCTCCTTTCACTATCACTGCTTTCACTATCACTGCTTTCACTATCACTACTTTCACTATCACTACTTTCACTATCACTGCTTTCACTATCACTGCTTTCACTATCACTGCTTTCACTATCACTGCTTTCACTATCACTGCTTTCACTATCACTGCTTTCACTATCACTGCGGGCTCAAGAATAATTGGATCTTCTCTTATTACCACACAGCGTTACCAGACATGACTCCCAAGTTTATCTTTGCATGAATGTTTATTAGTAGCCAGCAGAAAGTCAGTTCAGCCGCAGCAAAGAGACTCAAACAATTAGGGACTGTTCGTTATTTATTTAAGGGGCCACCGGAGGAGTTTTGAGATCTGTAGTCAAAAAAGACTTGACCCTCCCTTCGCCAGTAATAGATTTTTCTATGACCCTCCAAAATGATTGTGAAAAAAGGCATGACCCTCCCCGATAATTTATTGATTACGTAGGCTACTGGTTTGCGCTTGGCAAAGATGTTCAGATAGCCATTGTTTTTTTTTACAACCATGACAAACTCCTGCTTTCTCATCTTTACTAAGGCTGTAACGATAGACCAAACCTACAATTCGGTTCGTATCATGATTTTTTATTTTAGATTTAAAAAAAAAAAATCCTGTTTTCGGTGCTGATGCAGTGGTGACGCGTTCATATAACAAGGGTGGCGCTCCCAATAAAGTATCTAAAAGCTGCCGCAAATAACCGGCAAAAGTAATGATTATGAATATGTCAAATATAGCAAGGAGAGATTTTAATTGTTTATTACTAAACAAGGTTTTTGTGTCAGTGTGTCGGCTTCAAGATGAAGTTGACGATGCTGACTCACGATCTTCACAGTAACGCGACAGAGAGAAGTGCAGATTTCATACGGATTACATAAGCAGAGAGCAGTCTGTTTTTCGTTTTTAAATGTTCTGTTTAAAACTAGACATCAAGCTTTCTATATTTCTCAAGTCTGTGAGGCAAGTAGGCTACATTATACGCTGAGTTTCGGTTAATTAATGAGACGAGAGTCCAGTTCACACGCCGGCGACTCAGTGTCATGATGATTTATTTTCTATTATATTTACTTCTTATCTCTTAAATCCAGGCAATTGGTTGATGAAACATTAATTAAAATTAAGATACAATTAATAAAAAACGAAATTTACTTTAAAGAAAGGCTTTGTGCTTTCTGAAGTCGCTTTCAGAGCGTTCATGTCCGTAACGGAGAACTGTCACGTACGTAACATTGTTTTTTTCCTCATAAATGCGAACATGAAAAATAAAATAAAAAATAATATTTTATGTTCTGTGGAGGCCGACCCTTCTTCATCCGGTTACTAGCCTACTTTTGCTTTGCGCAGTGTAATTCATAGAATTATTAAAAAATATTTTGCCACCTAAAAGTTAAAGATTTGTTGTGTCACGTCACGTGTATTTCGCTCATATTAAATATAAAACGCATATGTAGACTGATATTTGTCTAATGTCTTGACTCCTTTATTAAGGGGGTATGGATATATAAACAGACATTTTAGTATTAAATGCATTTTCTGATAATTTATAATTCAAGTTTTGACTGCAAATGTCACGTCCATAACGCTGGAATTGCCCAATTTTAAAGAATTTATCCTCAACTAGTTTTTTAGTGTAGGTCTGCGTATTGTATTAGCCTATGTTAACTTCAAATAATCCTAATAGTAACCTAATTTAAAAATGTGGTAGCTCTACGTCTAACACATCACACTCCACTGTTATGGTGGCAATTTCAGTAGATTTACTCACTAATATTGTTTTGGAAACCCAATAAGAATGGAAACTAAAATATGGTATCATCTGCAGTTCTGGCACCTCAGTCCCAATACACTCAACGTACATTCATATCACATGTTAATGCCACGGTAGAGTTACACTCACAGGACACTGCACTTATTCGCAATCACAAAAGTTCATTATTTGCTCGTGCTTTAAAGCTATGCCGGGTAAACATGTCATTGGTGTTCTGTACATGATGCACTTTTTCTGTGCGCGTACTGAAGTGCGCGCGCACTGTCAGGCAGCGCCAAACTGGATTTTTGTTGGGTCAGACCCATGATAGCGATGGGGGACAGAGACCGAGAGAGCTACATAAAGCTACATGGAAAAAATATGCAGCAAACAAGCCACTTTGAAATGTTGCTGTTTTCATGAATACAAAAGTTGGGTGACCCTCCCCCTAGACTAAAAAAATTTGAATGACCCTCCTCTCAACAAAGAATAAAAAAAGACATGACCCTCCCCTATTTTCCTCCGTTGGCCCTTTCCATAAATACCGAACGGTCCCTTACACATTTATGTGTTAAGAAATTCACGTCACTTACCAATTCTAGACAACTAAATCATAAGACAAACTAGTTTTAACATACATTTGTTCTATTTTCCTCTTTGGCTGCACAGTATAATTTAGCATTTCAGGTGGCATGTAACTTTTAAGAATATTAAAGTAGGAATTGATCAAACTAATAAGAGAATTTCAATATACCTTTCATATTCTCATTACCACTCTTAAAGAAAATACTTAAATCTCCACAATCATTCACCAACAAAAAAAGGTCAATTTTGAAAAAAATCATTACAAACCCACATAACCTTCACAAAAGATGTTTGCAGCCTCAGTCATGGTTCACTTTAACTGCAGCATTTTTGCATAATGAAATATTATGCTTAATGTACTTTTGTGTTGCACTGAAGAAAGTCATACAGGTTTAGATTATATTATTCTAAACTAAATTCAGTCCAGTATAAATCTTAAAAAAGAAAAAAAGTTTAGTACAGAAGAATGTGGCGAGCAGGACGAGGCCGAGAGACGTGAGAGAACGGCGCGAGTGTCATTCATTAATAGTCACGCCACCGGCCTCGCGCCATTCTCTCAACGTCCCTCGGCCTCGTCCTGCTCGCCACAAAGAACTAATTACATTTATTCATTTAGTAGAGGGACTCAGTCAAGTCAAGTCACCTTTATTTAGACAGTGCTTTTTACAATACAGATTGTTTCAAAGCAGCTTTACAGTGATAACAGGAAAATAATGTTGTAATAATATTGTTAAATATAAAATTAAATGTCCACAACTCAGAAATTTTGAACATCACAAGCAATGTCACAACAACAGTCATATTACACAATGCCAAGTATAAGATGGATCATTACACAAGCTTTTTTAAATAAGCAAAAAAGAGTATTATGTATTTAATAAATACATAGTAAGTGCCTTCGTTTATGATTGTGAATTAGTTGTGTTTGCAGAAATGGCATGTCTTTTGCTGCCTTCAAGTGCTATTGGAATTATCACAAATACTAGTTTCCTAGTTAAAAAATTAGACATGAATGGCCTCTCAAGTTAAAATGTAAATGCGGTGAGCTAGTAATCATGACTTCAGAAGTAGGAAATGTCCAATAGCACGTGAAGGCAGCATTTATCTGGTTCTTGAAAGTTGTGATGGCCTCGGCAGATCTGTTGCAGTTTCCCAGCTCATTCTATCAGAGAGGAACAGAATAGTGATGATCAACCAGGTGAGGATTTCAGTGACCAGAAATACATGGAAGGAAACCAGACGGACTTCTGGAATGATCCTGGAAGCAGTAACATAAATAGTTTGTTACGGTCAGCAGTGTAAGTGAAGTAGCGGTGTAAGAGTTTTAGCATCAATAAAGCTGACAAATGACAAGTTACTGACAAATCTACAGCACACAAGTGCTAATGTTCCACTTTCATCAGTTAATAAACATGAGCTCATATCAAAAGACCATTGAAAGGGGTTTGAGTGGTCAATAATTAAAATCTTAACTGATCACAAAGATGTGTTTAATGCTCCCCGTGTTAGGGTTAGGTTATTTCAATCACAATGCATTGTGGACAGCCTAATACATGGTCAAAAGTCCCTTTATCAAATATGTTCAAAAGTCCCTTTATCAAATATAGTAAGAAAGTAAGTATGAAGAAAATTTCAACCTACCTTTCATATAAATCCTGACAGAGAAAACGCATGATCACACAATCAGGAGATGCAGGTGAATAAAAAACAGACCAAAACAGTAGATCAAAATAATTTCTTCCTTTTTACATTAAATCTTTCTAAATTTCAACTTCTACAAAAAGTAGAACTTAGTCCGTTGAGCTTAACTACTTTGCAAAATACAATAAAAACCAGCTCAAACATATCACCGAAAGCCACCGAATGCAACAGCATGCTCGTACTAGCTGAAAAACCAGAACTGCATATGGAATTCACTTTTATATCTTTGCTGTGGTGCATCATGGGAGGTGGAAGACACCAAGTGTAGAAGATGAAGGGGGTTTGTTGTTTAAAAATTAAACAGCTTTTCAATTAGCAAATATGTATAAATGGCTGTTAAATAATAATTTGTGGATTAGGTAATGTACAAAACGCTTTTTATATAGAGATTTTTTTGTTTGGTGAATTTAATTCCTGGTTGTTTGTACGTCTGTCGATGGTTGTGCCCATGAGTATAAATGCCCACATGAACTTGCACAGGATTGTCAGTCTGTGATGAAGCTGGAGAGGGAGAAACTGCTGGAGGAGGAGAAACTGCTGGAGGAGGAGAAACTGCTGGAGGAGGAGAAACTGCTGGAGGAGGAGAAACTGCTGGAGGAGGAGAAACTGCTGGAGGAGGAGAAACTGCTGGAGGAGGAGAAACTGCTGGAGGAGGAGAAACTGCTGGAGGAGGAGAAACTGCTGAAGGTTGGAATAGTGAGAGTGGAACATCTGTATATTTTCAGCTTTCACAGTTGGGCTTAAGCCTGGTCTCAGACTTCAATGCATGTTTGTGCTGTTTTAACTGAAAGCAACTTGCACTGTCACATATCATAATGTCAGTAACATTATTCTGTTTCAAGATGCAAACTGGTAATGTTTTTATTCTAATGTATGTTCATGAAAGCTACTTAAAAGTCCTGATTTACCTAAGGCCTGATCCTGGCTTAATCTAACCCTGTCTGTGACCTTTTTCACTTTGCTTAATTTGTTTTGTAGATAATTTACCCTGCCTATATTTGTATTTTTAATGTAAATCTACAACATTCATATTGTTTAATTAACAACCCAATTGGAAGCTTTTTTTTGCAAGTGGAGAGAGCACACAGTATATGGTGTTAAACTGACGTAGAGTGTCAAGAGATTCAAAAGAAACGGTCTAGTATATACTATTTTGACAGTGTATATACATATTTTTTTCATTCTTGCATTTCTTCAGTCTTCGCTGGTGTTGATTAATTGTTTTTCAGATGCTTCGTTGTCACTGGAAATTGGTGAGTAGTTAATTGCTTTTTCATTGTCACTAGAAAAGGGTGAGTAACGTTCAGCTTCATCCCACACAAAGCTCGTAGTGTTTAACCCACAGCTCTTCAGATTTAGTGATTGAATTTGAGCCATTTCTAATAAGGACTGTCTTTGTGTACCTAAAAGTTGTAAAGGGACTTGTTTTATTTTAATCCTAAACATTTGAGTCCTTTGGATCTGTGCAATTTACTGAAGTATTTGAACACTGAATTAAGATCTTATTTGTTCTTATTGAACCATTTAATAGTTTGCCCAGTATGCATTTATGAGCACATGTTTTATTGACTGTCATAAGTTTAATTTCTGTTTAATATTTTAAATGTCTTCATTTAAATGCATAGTTAGTTTTATACAGTGTTGAATCAGAATGGGTTAAATTGTAACACAGACTGAATGCAGTGTTTTAAGAGTATTGCTGTTTTGTCCCCTTTGCATTAATATACCTTCATTTGTTTTTTGAATTGTCTGCCATTTTTATGCTTTTATATGCCCCTTTTCTATTTGTACTGTAAGATTTTGTATACATTTATAATTTGGCTTTTAAATTAATGCCTTGTGGTGTTTGATTTCATTTTAAAGTCTTGTACTTTATGTCCCTTTTAATTGTCCTTTTCTTTGTTTTACTCATGCCATTTAAGCCTTAATTCCCCTTTCCTTTTGTCACTGTACTTATGTAATTCTTATCGTGGCACCTGTGCCCTTATGTGCATTTGTACTAAGGATTTCCTTAGAAAATTTGAATTGTATAAAGCGCTTATTTTAGTATTTGACCATTGGTTTATCAAAGCAGTTTTGATACAATTTGTATTAAATTAGTATGTTTTTTTAAAATTTATATTAACAAAAGTGTATTTTTTCCCCGTCATTTGTGCATTACTGTCAGTTTATGCATTACTGTTCATTTTTGACTGGCTCTTATATAATCCCTTTTTGTCTCCTGTATCCGTGTTACTGTTGTATGCCCTTTCGTTCTTTTCTATTCATGCTGTATGTAATTTATGCACTACTACCTTGTATACTACCATTAGTCTGTTTGTCATCCCCCTTTCTTGCATTTTATGCAAGTTTTTTTTTATTCCCCCCCCCCCCCCCCCCCCCCCCCATTTATCACAATGTTGTTTGTAGGCTTGTTTGGTATTTGGTTTCTTGACCGGTCTTTATTTATACCCAGTACTCATTTGTTTTTGAAGGATATTGTGGCCTTTTCTCTTTTAAACTGCCTTTCTTTGTCCTTTTTATTCATATTGCCTTTTGTCTACCCATCATTTGTGCCCTTATGTCCCAAGGTTTTTTTTTTTACTTCTGATTTGTTCTTTTTCTTTTCCCCTTTATACTCCTTGTATTTATAGTAATACCCTATTTGTTTACCAGTCAAATGTGTTTTTGTCCCTTCAATGTATTTTTTTAAAGCAGCTTGTCCTTTTGTAATTTGTTACTTTGAATTGTTTAATGTTGCATTGACTTTTTGTTTTTGTATGTAAGCACATTTTAGCTAATGTCCAGTTTTGCTTTTATGCCCTCAGTATTTCAATCGGTCTTTTTCGTACAGCATTTATGCATAATTCTATTTCAACTTTTTTTTTTTAATTTTCAAATTTTGTTCTGTCTTAGAATAGCTTAGACAAGTCCATAAAATTCACATGCACAAGTCATTTTTATACTATGCCCTTTCTATTTGTACTGTAAGACTTTTTATGAATGTTTAAACTAATGTTTTTATTTATTACGTGTGCTGTTGATTTTCATTTTAAAGTCTTGCACTTTATGCCCCTTTTACTTGTTCCTTATCTTTGTCTTACTCATGCCCTTTAAGCCTTAATGCTCCTTTCTTTGTCACTGCACTTATGTCCTTTTTATCATGGCACCTGTGCCCTTATGCAAGTTTTGTACTTTGTATTTGACCACTGGGGTTTAAAGCGGTTTTGATAAAATTTTTATTAAAGTGATTTGTGTATATATATATTTTTCTGTCATTTGTGTGGTTTCATCATTACTGTTGTAATTTTTGACTGGCTCTTATATAATTCCTTCTATTTTGACTTTTTTCCCCTCTGTAAACATGTCGCTGTGTTGTATGCCCTTTCTGTTTACTTAGTGTTCATGCTGTATGCCATTGTACCATTTTTGTATGTCATTTATGCACTAGTGTTTTATACTTACACTAGTGTTATACTTCACTTAGTCTGTCAGGCCATATTTTTTATCACAATATTGTTTTTGTTGGTACTTGGTTTCTTGACCTGTCTGTATTGGAACACTGTACTCATGCTGTTTTCAGGGGTAAGTTTTCAGGGGTAAGTTTTCAGGGGTAAGTTTTCAGGGGTAAGTTTTCAGGGGTAAGTTTTCAGGGGTAAGTTTTCAGGGGTAAGTTTTCAGGGGTAAGTTTTCAGGGGTAAGTTTTCAGGGGTAAGTTTTCAGGGGTAAGTTTTCAGGGGTAAGTTTTCAGGGGTAAGTTTTCAGGGGTAAGTTTTCAGGGGTAAGTTTTCAGGGGTAAGTTTTCAGGGGTAAGTTTTCAGGGGTAAGTTTTCAGGGGTAAGTTTTCAGGGGTAAGTTTTCAGGGGTAAGTTTTCAGGGGTAAGTTTTCAGGGGTAAGTTTTCAGGGGTAAGTTTTCAGGGGTAAGTTTTCAGGGGTAAGTTTTCAGGGGTAAGTTTTCAGGGGTAAGTTTTCAGGGGTAAGTTTTCAGGGGTAAGTTTTCAGGGGTAAGTTTTCAGGGGTAAGTTTTCAGGGGTAAGTTTTCAGGGGTAAGTTTTCAGGGGTAAGTTTTCAGGGGTAAGTTTTCAGGGGTAAGTTTTCAGGGGTAAGTTTTCAGGGGTAAGTTTTCAGGGGTAAGTTTTCAGGGGTAAGTTTTCAGGGGTAAGTTTTCAGGGGTAAGTTTTCAGGGGTAAGTTTTCAGGGGTAAGTTTTCAGGGGTAAGTTTTCAGGGGTAAGTTTTCAGGGGTAAGTTTTCAGGGGTAAGGGTTAGGTTAGGTTAGGGTTAGGGTTAGGGTTAGGGTTAGGGTTAGGTTAGGGTTAGGGTTAGGGTTAGGGTTAGGGTGGGTTAGGGTTAGGTTAGGTTAGGTTAGGGTTAGGGTTAGGGTTAGGGTTAGGGTTAGGGTTAGGGTTAGGGTTAGGGTTAGGGTTAGGGTTAGGTTAGGGTTAGGGTTAGGTTAGGGTTAGGGTTAGGGTTAGGGTTAGGGTTAGGGTTAGGGTTAGGGTTAGGTTAGGGTTAGGGTTAGGGTTAGGGTTAGGGTTAGGGTTAGGTTAGTTAGGTTAGGTTAGAGTTAGGTTAGGGTTAGGGTTAGGGTTAGAGTTAGGGTTAGGTTAGGGTTAGGGTTAGAGTTAGGGTTAGGTGGTAGGTTAGGGTTAGGGTTAGGGTTAGGGTTAGGTTAGGTTAGAGTGGTTAGGGTTAGAGTTAGGGTTAGGGTTAGGTTAGGGTTAGGGTTAGGGTTAGGGTTAGGTTAGGGTTAGGGTTAGGTTAGAGTTAGGGTTAGGGTTAGAGTTAGAGTTAGGTTAGGGTTAGGGTTAGGGTTAGGGTTAGGGTTAGGGTTAGGGTTAGGGTTAGGGTTAGGGTTAGGTTAGGGTTAGGTTAGGGTTAGGTTGGGGTTAGGGGGGTTAGGGTTAGGGTTAGGTTAGGGTTAGGGTTAGGGTTAGGGTTAGGGTTAGGGTTAGGTAGGGTTAGGGTTAGGTTAGGTTAGGGTTAGGGTTAGGGTTAGGGTTAGGGTTAGGGTTAGGGTTAGGGTTAGGGTTAGAGTTAGGTTAGGGTTAGGGTTAGAGTTAGGGTTAGGGGTTAGGATTAGGTTAGGGTTAGGGTTAGGGTTAGGGTTAGGGTTAGGGTTAGAGTTAGGGTTAGGGTTAGGGTTAGGGTAAGGGTTAGGGTTAGGGTTAGGGTTAGGGTTAGGGTTAGGG
>NW_027508797.1:2500-12500 GCF_051911475.1 Siphateles boraxobius
TCTCAGAACATCAAATGATTTTTAAAACACCACTTACACATTTTGGACTTCTGCGAATTTTACTCACACGCAGACATCAAGAATCAGCATATGAATCTCAACAATGGTGACATGCTTCTGGGTGCATCATACGAAACTTATCCATGGCTCCCAGAATGCATTGCACCATGAAGCATGTCACCATTGTTGAGATTCATATGCTGATTCTTGATGTATGCGTGTGAGTAAAAATCGCAGAAGTCCAAAATGTGTAAATGGTGTTTTAAAAAACAGTTGATATTCTGATAAAAATTTGCCAGATCTCTTGCTGTAGAATCACAACAATAAAACAAAATGAATAACATACACCCGTATAAAAGTCACACAATAATAGTGAGTTAAGCCACTGCAAGATGATTATGTTCTAATCATCATTCAGTTTATAGCATCTGATTGCATTTTCTCTTGCTGTTCTCAACATAACATGCAGATACAGCTGAGCAGAGAAAAGCTAATGTTAAAAAGTCAAGAGCCCAACTAAAGCAAACATTGATCAACATAATTGTGACATCAAACCAAACTATTATTTTCAATAAATAATCAACATCTTAACCTCTGTTCATTTTCAATAAGAACTTCTGTAGACGTCTAGCAGAAATAAAGTAAACCTGGTTAGTAATAAGTGAAGCTGGTAATGCTGTTTGTGGAGTTGTTTAATCAGATCTTGAGAGATTTCGTGTATTTTATCTTCAGTTGATTTCATCTAAGGCTGTGGCTGGAAGTAGTTCTTGTGTTTCTCTTTTCTTCAGGGATTCTGCTTGTTAACAACAGCTGTTCATCAATAATGCTCAATCATTATTCAATCAATTAATTATCTCATTAACTCCAACTCTGTTTCAGTGTTACATTTAACAGCCTGTAGTGTGCACACTGAGCAGTGTTCATTTCATCTGGGCGAGCTCATGTGGGGCCTACATGGAAACCGTGGACAAAACCGTGGACATCTAACTGGCAAAACTAAAGCACGTGGACATCTAACTGGCAAAACCGTGGATATCTAACTGGCTGGGTCCCAGTTAGATAGCCCAGGTCAAACCCATGTGGGCCCCACATGGCTGTGTTGGCTGGGCCTCGTCTTCCCAACCATTTCCTGCATAAACTGTTTATTTATTTTTATCATTTTTGCTACAAATCAGCGCACAGACAATTTGTAAAGTAAGTAAGTAAAATTTATTTATACAGCGCCTTTCACAGACTAAGTCACAAATCGCTTTACAATAGACAAAAATGGATATAAAAATAAAAATAAAACAGATAAAATTATCGATATATAAAGTACAGAGATTACCCAAAAGCTAACCTGAACAAATGAGTTTTTACTTGTTCCCTAAAACTGTCCACATTCTCAGCAAACCTAATACTGGTTGGCAAAGCATTCGATAATCTGGGTGCCATAGCGGCAAAGGCTCTATCCCCACATGTCTTTAAACGAGTGCGTGGCGTAGATAGCAGATTTTTATTATTAGACCTGAGAGACCAGAGAGGGGTATGAAAATGAATTATGTCAGCAAGATAAGCAGGGGCCTGACCATGTAAAGCCCTATAGGTTATGGTTAGTATTTTGAATTGGATCCTGTAAATTACAGGAAGCCAGTGAAGGGAGCAGAGTATCGGGGTGATATGGGTGCGCCTACTTGTTCGAGTAAGTAACCTAGCAGCTGAATTTTGAATGGATTGCAATCTATGAAGCACAGATATGTTAAGTGAAGAGAAAAGTGAGTTACAATAATCAATACGGGAGGAAATGAAGGCATGAATGAGCATCTCCAGTTCTGAGTGAGAGACCACAGATCTCAATTTACTTAAATTACGTAAGTGGAAAAAACAGGATTTGGTCAGCGATTTGATGTGGGTTTCAAAGGATAGGGATATATCAAACGTTACCCCAAGGTTCCTTAAACTAGTCCGGACCGCAGATGACAAAGGTCCAATGTTCTGCATTATCAGAGGAATAGCGCTGTCTGGCGCTACAATTAAAACCTCCGTCTTATCCGGATTCAGCTGCAGAAAACTTTCAGCCATCCAGCGGTTTATGGCGTCTATACAGTCTAAGAGTATTGTAAGTTTGGATGACTCATTTTGCCTGAAAGTAAAATGAAGCTGAATGTCATCTGCGTAGAAGTGATAAGAAATGTTAAAATCACTAATGATCTGACCCAGAGGCAACAAGTATAAAATAAACAATATTGGGCCCAACACTGAACCCTGTGGAACACCACAAAACAGGGGTGATGATACAGAGTGGGAATCATCAACATAGACATTAAAACTTCTATCAGAAAGATATGAGGTAAACCAATCTAAGGCCACTCCCGAAATGCCCAAACATTCACGTAATCTCCTAATCATGATATGTTGGTCCACAGTATCAAAGGCAGAACTAAGGTCTAGGAGTAGCAACACTGAACATAGACCTGCGTCCGAGGCCATATGAAGATCATTACAGAATTTGGATCGCAATCTTCTTGTAGGCTATCATTTTTAATAACAAATTCAGTGTCGTGCGAGAACTCCCGTCTCACGCACGCGTGATCTTCCGTTATTTCCTTATCACTTCTCGCGTTTGTTTGGTTGTGAAACGTAGTTTGCGGACCAGGCAGAAGTTGTCGGCGATTCTTTCTTTTGTAAAGTCATGCAGTGTGAAACCTCCTGTCGCCGATCCATCGTGCAGTGTGAACACACCAGCAACTGAATGTTACCCCAGATAGTCACGCAGTGTGAAAACAACAGTGACACGATTATTTTGAAAATCGTGCGGTCTGAACTCGGCATAACACTTTACAATAAGGTTCATTAGGTAACATGAACTACACTGTAAAAAAAAATCCCGTAAAAAAACGGCAAATCTCTGGCAGCAAAGTTTCCAGACGGATTCCGTTAAATTACAGCAAATAACCATTTCTCAAAATTACATGCAAAAACCGTAAAAATACAGAATTTACTTTACAGTCAAAATTGATTAAATTACAGTATATTACTGTTAATAATGGCTTATTAAACCGTGGAAAAACAGATAAATTATGTCAAATTACATTAAAAAGACAGTCAAAATTGATTAAATTACAGTATATTACTGTTAATAATGGCTTATTAAACCGTGGAAAAACGGATAAATGATGTCAAATTACATTAAAAAGACAGTCAAAATTTATTAAATTACAGTATATTACTGTTGATAATGGCTTATTAAACCGTGGGAAAACAGATACATTATGTCAAATTACATTAAAAACACATTTAACTTTCAGGTTAAACTGTAAATTTAGGGTTTTATAAAGTTATTTTATTATAATCCTGTCTATCTACCGTAATTTACTTTGAATATATAGTTTTTCTGTGTAAAATAACAATGAAATTATGTATAAAAATGAAATAAATACATCAATTCAAATACAAATGTTTGTATATTTACAGTTTTAATTTTTACAGATCCAATTTCACAAGTTTGACCAATCTTTAATTAAGTACTTAATAATAGCAGGTTTACAGTCAATTTCTGTTAAATTAACTAAATGTGTACAGAATACCTGCACATTTACAGTATTAGTAATTGAACATAAACACTGAACGTCAAGATAAGTGATAGATCGGAAATACAAGCTTAGTATATAATTTAGAACATGTAAAACATTTAAAGGGATAGTTCACCCAAAAATGTAAATTCTGTCAGTATTTACTCTCCCTCATGTTTTTCCAACCCTGTAAGACCTTCGTTCATCTTCGGAACACGAATTAAGATATTTTTGATGAAATCTGAGAGCTGGATCACTCCTTCATAGGCTTCTTCAGGGATTGAAACTTGCCAGCCCCGAAAAGTTATTAAAGACATCGTTAAAATAGTCCAAGTGACTACAGTGGTTCAATCTTAAGTTTATCAAGCGACGAGAATACTTTTTGTGCGCAAAAAAACAAAAATAACGACTTTATTTTAAATATTCGTTTCCTTCTCTGTGGGCCTCGAGTGAGTTCACTAGTGTAATAGCGTAAGCTTCTGTTGTTGTACGTCACACGCATCACACACATGACCAGCGTCGGCCAATAGTGAGCCTACATGTGACGTAGCTCTACGCAATCACACTATGTTAACTGACTAGAGGCCAACAGAGAAGGAAATGAATAGTTGAAATAAAGTCGTTATTTTTGTTTGTTTTTGCACACAAAAAGTATTCTCGTCGCTTGATAAACTTAAGAGTGAGCCACTGTAGTCAATTGGACTATTTTATGGATGTCTTTAATAACTTTTCGCGGCCGGCAAGTTTCAACCCCTGAAGAGCCTATGGACTAGTATGGAGGAGTAATCCAGGTCTCAGATTTCATCAAAAATATCTTAATTCGTGTACCGAAGATGAACGAAGGTCTTACGGGGTTGAACAACATGAGGGAGAGTAATTACTGACAGAATTTACATTTTTGGGTGAACTATCCCTTTAAAAACATTCACAATTACATGTTCTCCAAAGTGACTTACCAATTACGATAACAATAGAAGCAACAAGTGCAGTGACAAGTCCCAGTTAGTCTAGCACAGTACACATAGCAAGTTTTTTTTTTTTTTTTTTTTAAACAAAGATTTAGTATTATTGGGTAAAGAGTTTACGAAAAAAGATGGATCTTTAGCAGTTTCTTGAAAATGTGTTGGGCAGGTCATTCCACCAGCAAGAAACAGTCCAGGTAAAGGTCAGTGAAAGTGATTTTGTGTCTCTTTGGGATGATGGCACCACAAGGCGCCGTTCACTTGCAGAACACAAGCTTCTGGAGGACACATAGATCTAAAGTAGTGAGTTTAGGTATTGGGCTACCTTTAAAGACCACTCTTGCTGCAGCATCTGGATCAGTTGCAGAGGTTCGACTGATGCTGGAAGAGCTGCCAAGAGAGTATTACAATAGTCCAGTCTTGATAGAAGTTGTGCAGCTCCGATAGTATAATGATGTATAAGGCAAATCAGCAGGATCACACAGCAAGTATGGTTTGGCTAAAACCATAAGCAGTTCTGTCTTGGCAAGGTTGAGTTGAAGGTGAAGGTCATTCATCCAGCAAGAATTTTCCATCAGGTAGGCTGAGATGCGAGCAGCTACCGTCAGATCATCTGGCTGGAATGAAAGGTAGAGATATGTGTCATTAAAGGGTTAGTTCACCAAAAACTGAAAATTCTGTCAGTATTTACTCTCCCTCATGTTGTTCCAACCCCGTAAGACCTTCGTTCATCTTCGGAACACGAATTAAGATATTTTTGATGAAATCTGAGAGCTGGATCACTCCTCCATAGGCTTCTTCATGGATTGAAACTTGCCTGCCCCGAAAAGTTATTAAAGACATCGTTAAAATAGTCCAAGTGACTACAGTGGCTCAATCTTAAGTTTATCAAGCGACAAGAATACTTTTTGTGCGAAAAAACAAACAAAAATAACGACTTTATTTCAACTATTCATTTCCTTCTCTATGGGCCTCTAGTCAGTTAACAAAGTGTGATTGTGTAGAGCTACGTCACACGTAGGCTCACTATTGGCCGACGCTGGTCATGTGTGTGATGTGTGACGTACAACAACAGAAGCGTACGCTATTACACTAGTGAACTGATTCGAGGCCCACAGGGAAGGAAATGAATAGTTGAAATAAAGTCGTTATTTTTGCGTTTTTTTGCGCACAAAAAGTATTCTCGTTGTTTGATAAACTAAAAGGGATAGTTCACCCAAAAACGAAATTTCTGTCAGTATTTACTCACCCTCATGTTGTTCAACCCCGTAAGACCTTCGTTCATCTTCGGAACACAAATTAAGATATTTTTGATTAAATCTGAGAGCTGGATCACTCCTCCATAGGCTTCTTCAGGGATTGAAACTTGCCAGCCCCGAAAAGTTATTAAAGACATCGTTAAAATAGTCCAAGTGACTACAGTGGCTCAATCTTAAGTTTATCAAGCGACAAGAATACTTTTTGTGCGCAAAAACAAACAAAAATAACGACTTTATTTCAACTATTCATTTCCTTCTCTTTGGGCCTCTAGTCAGTTAACATAGTGTGATTGCGTAGAGCTACGTCACACGTAGGCTCACTATTGGCCAACGCTGGTCATGTGTGTGATGCGTGTGACATATAACAACAGAAGTTTACGCTATATCACTAGTGAACTCACTCGAGGCCCACAGAGAAGGAAATGAATAGCAGTAATAAAGTTGTTATTTTTGTTTGTTTTTTGCGCACAAAAAGTATTATCAACGTTTGATAACCTTAGGATTGAGCCACTGTAGTCACTTGGACTATGTTAACGATGTCTTTAATAACTTCTCGGGGAACAAGTTTCAATCCCTGAAGAAGCCTATGGACTAGTATGGAGGAGTGATCCAGCTCTCAGATTTAATCAAAAATTTCTTAATTCGTGTTCCGAAGATGAACGAAGGTCTTACGGGGTTGGAACAACATGAGGGAGTAAATACTGACAGAATTTTCATTTTTGGGTGAACTATCCCTTTAAGATAGCAGTGATAGGAAAAGCCATGTTTCTAAAGGACAGAGCCTTTTTACAAAATAACAAAAACAAAAGATGGGTGGAATCTAACACAATCGTGGTCTTACTGTAGCAAAACCAAACCTTGAGCACACTTTTAGTGCAATCATATGGAATCAGAAGACTCAGTCATTACGTTTTTTTAAAGTTATTATTCCCATACCTTGTTTGCCATGATCATCTGCTTTAAACATCTGAAATCACAAAAAAATAAGTTATTTTAAAACTCAGTATTACATTTACACATGTCAGAATATGTTCTATTGGGACAATGCAAAAAACTCAACTGACCATGATCTGGAAGCTGAGCAGGAAAGGCTAACAGTAATGTTTTGAGCTGCCATGTGATTTTAGCTACATTTATTGAAAGTAAAAATGAATATGATTTACTGTAATGTAGCTGCATCAGTTACACCTAGGGGTTCATCATGTTATATTTATTCTAGTCTTCCTGTTCTAGGCTTTGCTGTATCTGTATCAACAAGTACAGAACTGAATTCGATTTCTTAACGGTCTTGATAGATTTAATCACATTAAGTTAGCCATTACGAAAATTAGCCATGGTTTAACTACAAAGAAAAAACAAAAAAACAAAAAAAAAGCACGGCAGGCCTATTTTTAGTAAAACTGTGGTTATTATAATGGAAATAAATCAGCCGAAAAACGTGGTTTCTACAATTTTACTATAATAAAATCAAGGATGTTTTTGTAAGAGAATAGTTTTCAGCTTCCAGACAGTGTTTCAAAATGTCCCGCCGTTTACGTTAAGAGATTGATTGACTGATTAATTATCAGAACGAAGGTTTTATACACAATTGGACAGACTTTGATATGCATAACAAGTCCACATAACAAGTCTACTAAAGCTTGTTTTAGGTCTTTAGAGATGTGGATTCAACTGATCTTGCAATTGGAGATGGAAAATTGAAAGACGCCTGCTGCAGTGTTTTGCCCTCCAGCTCTCGACGCCAGTTTTGACTGAACATTTAAGAATGCTAATGTTAGCTTGGAAACTGTCAACTTAACACAAATGTAATATAAAATATCGTTCACAAGTAGTATGAGACTCTTACCTCAGCTGGTGATCGGTTGGCATGGTGTCCGCTGTGGCGAACCAGGCTCACTGAAAAAAGGCGCGTTATTTCCGAACGGACTGAATGACACCAGGACTATAACTTGTGTGTTCAGCGCTCCTGCTCACGGCTGCTCCTGACGAATACGATTATAGTTTTGAACCACCGTGATCGCAATCCACTTCACCAGCGTAGACTGAATTCAAATCTCCCGCTTGTCCTTGACACAGAGATCCAAACTTGACGACGACAGATCTGACAACCAGCTAACCGTTGTGGGCGGGACTAAGCAACGGAAAAGTAATGGCGGATTATTTGAATCTGCGTCATCCCGCGCGCGCGAGCACACACAGACACGCACACACACAGTCACACGCACACAAAGCCAGGCAATGTGCAGCAACGCAGATTTGAAAAAATATTCATTAAAGACATAAAATATACATGAAATTAGGGGAGAATAATACAAATGATGATCACAATGAGCATCTATTTGCAAGACAAGATTAAAAGACTATAATGATTCAATAGGCCTGCCTACTGTATGTAGCCTACTGTACAAATAGGCTACTAGCCTATTGAATCATTATAGTATTTTAATCTTGTTATTATTTAACCTTAAAACTCACTTTAACCCCCACATGCTTAATGATCTTAAAAGGAAAACATGTTAAATGACTGCTTATTTCTGCAGTTTTACCTTCTTTTCTTTGTTTTCTAATTTCACAGAAAAAAACAGTAAAATATTACTTAATATTTTATGTAAAATTACACATAACCCAGTAAAAATACAGACAATTTGCTTAAAAAAACGTAAAATTGATGTAAAACCGAAATAAAAGCAATTACCTGTAAATTTAATGGTGAACCTTTAAATTACAGCAGATATCAATAAAATAACAGGCATTCACTGTATAATGACAAAACGGCAAAATGCTGTAAAAAAAATACAGACTTTTACCTGTAAATTTACATTTTTTTCTTACAGTGTAAGAATGAACAATACTTTGCAGCATTTATTAATCTTAGTTAATATTAATTTCGACATTTACTAATACATTATTAAAATCAAAGGTTGTATTTGTTAACATTAGTTAATACACTGTGAACTAACATGAACAAACAATGAACAGCTGTATTATTATTAACTAACATTAACAAAGATTAATAAATACTGTAAGAAATGTATTGCCTTATTGTAAAGTGTTACCTACATTTGTTTGTAATAAAATCACATTGTTTGCATGTAATTCGTCTCACACATTTGTCTTCATGTGGAATAGCTGAGTTTTTTTTTTTTTGTGCTTGTCCTTTAAATGCACACCAGTATTGTGTCCCTCGACATAATAACCTCATGAACAATAAGAATAGTTGAGTCTAAAAATATAAATCTCATTAGATCAGCACATAATTCAAACCGGCGACTTCTGAAAGGACAGAAACAATCCTGTTAAAATCTCCGCCAACTCTGTTATTTACTTAACAGTAGCGTGCATGCAGTGATTGTTCTGATAAATGAGTGAGTGTCCAGCTCACACACACACACACACACACACACACACACACACACACACACACACACACACACACACACACACACACACACACACACACACACTGACCCCTGGCACAGCTCGAGCAAACAGCGTCTGCACGCGATGATCAGGGTCCGATCGCGCGCATGCGCGCAACCGCTGAACTCTGCTGCACCTGACGGGACCTCTTTTTAGGGGACGTGCATGCGCATAAAACTATTGCTGTAAAACAAAAAAGCTGGTTTGTTTCATTATACATAATATACGTCTATATTTAGACGGTAGGTGACAAAATTCCCAGAAAAGTCCCCAGAAGTGAATCTAATTAAATTAATTCAATTTATTTGTATTACAAGTTTAGAATGCTCTGTTATCAGAGGAAACTGTCTAAGTTATGTATTTCAGAAACGTACATATACAAAATCACAGTTAGCGAAAAATGTATTAATTTAAACAATGTGATCATTTAAAACAATGAGACCATTGAAGTAATATATACTTGTTTGTTAACAAATGATTATGACAATAATCTAAATAAATATTAGATTATTACATACAATTACATTACAATACAATATAGTATTGTTTACTATTCTAAAAATAAATGCAAGGGTTCGTTTTTGGGTCAGATATGTATAGCTGCTTCTACTACAATGCAAAGTATTTTAAACATGTTATTTTTGTTGAATTATTAAACAGTCAGTTTATATATAGATAGGCCTACAGTATGTGCTCATATAAAAGGATTTTTTTTAAACTTTTAGCCTAATAATTTTATCACACAGGACTGATTGAGCTGAAGAATGTTTTTAGAAACTCTGGCCAGTTACAACATTTAAAATATACA